>NC_041390.1:450349331-450360828 GCF_002162155.2 Triticum dicoccoides | reverse complement strand
AGAGAGAGGCCGGCCCCCTCTCCTTGTCCTATTCGGACCAAGGGAGGGGAGGGGCGCGCGGCCCATCTTGGGCTGCCCCTTCTCTTTTCCACTAAGGCCCATATAGCTCCCGGGGGGTTCCGGTAACCTCCCGGTACTCCGGTAAAATCCCGGTTTCACCCGGAACACTTCCGATATCCAAACATAGGCTTCCAATATATCAATCTTTATGTCTCGACCATTTTGAGACTCCTCGTCATGTCCGTGATCACATCCGGGGCTCCGAACAACCTTCGGTACATCAAAATGCATAAACTCATAATATAACTGTCATCGTAACCTTAAGCGTGCGGACCCTACGGGTTCGAGAACAATGTAGTCATGACCGAGACACGTCTCCGGTCAATAGCCAATAGAGGGACCTGGATGCCCATATTGGCTCCTACATATTCTACGGAGATCTTTATCGGTCAGACCGCATACGTTGTTCCCTTTGTCATCGGTATGTTACTTGCCCGAGATTCGATCGTCGGTATCCTATACCTAGTTCAATCTCGTTACCGGCAAGTCTCTTTACTCGTTTTGTAATACATCATCCCGCAACTAACTCATTAGTTGCAATGCTTGCAAGGCTTAAGTGATGTGCATTACCGAGAGGGCCCAAAGATACCTCTCCGACAATCGGAGTGACAAATCCTAATCTCGAAATATGCCAACCCAACATGTACCTTTGGAGACACCTGTAGAGCTCCTTTATAATCACCCAGTTACGTTGTGATGTTTGGTAGCACACAAAGTGTTCCTCTGGCAAACGGGAGTTGCATAATCTCATAGTCATAGGAACATGTATAAGTCATGAAGAAAGCAATAGCAACATACTAAACGATCAGGTGCTAAGCTAATGGAATGGGTCATGTCAATCAGATCATTCAACTAATGATGTGATCCTGTTAATCAAATGACAACTCTTTGTCCATGGTTAGGAAACATAACCATCTTTAATTAACAAGCTAGTCTAGTAGAGGCATACTAGTGACACTCTGTTTGTCTATGTATTCACACATGTATTATGTTTCCGGTTAATACAATTCTAGCATGAATAATAAACTTTTATCATGATATAAGGAAATAAATAATAACTTTATTATTGCCTCTAGGGCATATTTCCTTCAGTCTCCCACTTGCACTAGAGTCAATAATCTAGATTACACAGTAATGATTATAACACCCATGGAGCCTTGGTGTTGATCATGTTTTGCTCGTGGAAGAGGCTTAGTCAACGGGTCTGCAACATTCAGATCCGTATGTATCTTGCAAATCTCTATGTCTCCCACCTGGACTAGATCCCGGATGGAATTGAAGCGTCTCTTGATGTTCTTGGTTCTCTTGTGAAATCTGGATTCCTTTGCCAAGGCAATTGCACCAGTATTGTCACAACAGATTTTTATTGGACCCGATGCACTAGGTACGACACCTAGATCGGATATGAACTCCTTCATCCAGACTCCTTCATTTGCTACTTCCGAAGCAGCTATGTATTCCGCTTCACACGTAGATCCCGCCACGACGCTTTGTTTAGAACTGCACCAACTGACAGCTCCACCGTTTAATGTAAACACGTATCCGGTTTGCGATTTAGAATCGTCCGGATCAGTGTCAAAGCTTGCATCAACGTAACCGTTTACGATGAGCTCTTTGTCACCTCCATATACGAGAAACATATCCTTAGTCCTTTTTAGGTACTTCAGGATGTTCTTGACCGTTGTCCAGTGATCCACTCCTGGATTACTTTGGTACCTCCCTGCTAGACTTATAGCAAGGCACACATCAGGTCTGGTACACAGCATTGCATACATGATAGAGCCTATGGCTGAAGCATAGGGAACATCTTTCATCTTCTCTCTATCTTCTGCAGTGGTCGGGCATTGAGTCTTACTCAACTTCACACCTTGTAACACAGGCAAGAACCCTTTCTTTGCTTGATCCATTTTGAACTTCTTCAAAATCTTGTCAAGTTATGTGCTTTGTGAAAGTCCAATTAAACGTCTCGATCTATCTCTATAGATCTTTATGCCTAATATGTAAGCAGCTTCACCGAGGTCTTTCATTGAAAAACTCTTATTCAAGTATCCTTTTATGCTATCCAGAAATTCTATATCATTTCCAATCAGTAATATGTCATCCACATATAATATTAGAAATGCTACAGAGCTCCCACTCACTTTCCTGTAAATTCAGGATTCTCCAAAAGTCTGTATAAAACCAAATGCTTTGATCACACTATCAAAGCGTTTATTCCAACTCCGAGAGGCTTGCACCAGTCCATAAATGGATCGCTGGAGCTTGCACACTTTGTTAGCTCCCTTTGGATCGACAAAACCTTCTGGTTGCATCATATACAACTCTTCTTCCAGAAATCCATTCAGGAATGCAGTTTTGACATCCATCTGCCAAATTTCATAATCATAAAATGCGGCAATTGCTAACATGATTTGGACAGACTTAAGCATCGCTACGGGTGAGAAGGTCTCATCGTAGTCAATCCCTTGAACTTGCCGAAACCCTTTTGCGACAAGTCGAGCTTTGTAGACAGTAATATTACCGTCGGCGTCAGTCTTCTTCTTGAAGATCCATTTATTCTTAATTGCTTGCCGATCATTGGGCAAGTCAACCAAAGTCCACACTTTGTTCTCATACATGGATCCCATCTCAGATTTCATGGCTTCAAGCCATTTTGCGGAATCTGGGCTCACCATCGCTTCTTCATAGTTCGTAGGTTCATCATGATCTAATAGCATGACTTCCAGAACAGGATTACCGTACCACTCTGGTGCGGATCTTATCCTGGTTGATCTACGAGGTTCAGTAGTATCTTGTTCTGAAGTTTCATGATCATTATCATTAGCTTCCTCACTAATTGGTGTAGGTGTCACAGAAACAGTTTTCTGTGATGCACTACTTTCCAATAAGGGAGCAGGTACAGTTACCTCGTCAAGTTCTACTTTCCTCCCACTCACTTCTTTCGAGAGAAACTCCTTCTCTAGAAAGTTTCCGAACTTAGCAACAAAAGTCTTGCCTTCGGATCTGTGATAGAAGGTGTATCCAATAGTCTCCTTTGGATATCCTATGAAGACACCTTTCTCCGATTTGGGTTCGAGCTTATCAGGTTGAAGCTTTTTCACATAAGCATCGCAGCCCCAAACTTCCAGAAACGACAACTTTGGTTTCTTGCCAAACCATAGTTCATAGGGCGTCGTCTCAACGGATTTTGATGGTGCCCTATTTAACGTGAATGCGGCCGTCTCCAAAGCATAACCCCAAAACGATAGCGGTAAATCAGTAAGAGACATCATAGATCGCACCATATCTAGTAAAGTGCGATTACGACGTTCGGACACACCATTATGCTGTGGTGTTCTGGGTGGCGTGAGTTGCGAAACTATTCCGCATTGTTTCAAATGTACACCAAACTCATAACTCAAATATTCTCCTCCACGATCAGATCGTAGAAACTTTATTTTCTTGTTACGATGATTTTCAACTTCACTCTGAAATTCTTTGAACTTTTCAAATGTTTCAGACTTATGTTTCATTAAGTAGATATACCCATATCTGCTTAAGTCATCTGTGAAGGTGAGAAAATAACGATATCCGCCACGAGCCTCAATATTCATCGGACCACATACATCTGTATGTATGATTTCCAACAAATTTGTTGCTCTCTCCATAGTACCGGAGAACGGTGTTTTAGTCATCTTGCCCATGAGGCACGGTTCGCAAGTACCAAGTGATTCATAATCAAGTGGTTCCAAAAGTCCATCAGTATGGAGTTTCTTCATGCGCTTTACACCGATATGACCTAAACGGCAGTGCCACAAATAAGTTGCACTATCATTATCAACTCTGCATCTTTTGGCTTCAACATTATGAATATGTGTGTTACTACTATCGAGATTCAATAAGAATAGACCACTCTTCAAGGGTGCATGACCATAAAAGATATTACTCATATAAATAGAACAACCATTATTCTCCGATTTAAATGAATAACCGTCTCGCATCAAACAAGATCCAGAAATAATGTTCATGCTCAACGCTGGCACCAAATAAGAATTATTTAGGTCTAATATTAATCCCGAAGGTAGATGTAGAGGTAGCGTGCCGACCGCGATCACATCGACTTTGGAACCGTTTCCCACGCGCATCGTCACCTCGTCCTTAGCCAATCTTCGCTTAATCCGTAGCCCCTGTTTCGAGTTGCAAATATTAGCAACAGAACCAGTATCAAATACCCAGATGCTACTGCGAGCATTAGTAAGGTACACATCAATAACATGTATATCACATATACCTTTGTTCACCTTGCCATCCTTCTTATCCGCCAAATACTTGGGGCAGTTCCGCTTCCAGTGACCAGTCTGCTTGCAGTAGAAGCACTCAGTTTCAGGCTTAGGTCCAGACTTGGGTTTCTTCTCTTGAGCAGCAACTTGTTTGTTGTTCTTCTTGAAGTCCCCCTTCTTCTTCCCTTTTCCATTTTTCTTGAAACTAGTGGTCTTGTTGACCATCAACACTTGATGCTCCTTTTTGATTTCTACCTCCACAGCTTTCAGCATTGCGAAGAGCTCGGGAATAGTCTTATTCATCCCTTGCATATTATAGTTCATCACGAAGCTCTTGTAGCTTAGTGGCAGTGATTGGAGAATTCTGTCAATGACACAATCATCTGGAAGATTAACTCCCATCTGAATCAAGTGATTATTATACCCAGACATTTTGAGTATATGCTCACTGACAGAACTGTTCTCCTCCATCTTGCAGCTATAGAACTTATTGGAGACTTCATATCTCTCAATCCGGGTATTTGCTTGAAATATTAACTTCAACTCCTGGAACATCTCATATGCTCCATGACGTTCAAAACGTCGTTGAAGTCCCGGTTCTAAGTCGTAAAGCATGGCACACTGAACTATCGAGTAGTCGTCAGCTTTGCTCTGCCAGACGTTCACAACATCTGGTGTTGCTCCAGCAGCAGGCCTGGCACCCAGCGGTGCTTCCAGGACGTAATTCTTCTGTGCAGCAATGAGGATAATCCTCAAGTTACGGACCCAGTCCGTGTAATTGCTACCATCATATTTCAACTTTGCTTTCTCAAGGAACGCATTACAATTCAACGGAACAACAGCACGGGCCATTTATCTACAATCATACATAAACAAGCAAGATACTATCAGGTACTAAGTTCATGATAAATTTAGGTTCAATTAATCATATTACTTAAAGAACTCCCACTTAGATAGACATGCCTCTAATCCTCTAAGTGATTACGTGATCCAAATCAACTAAACCATGTCCGATCATCACGTGAGATGGAGTAGTTTCATTGGTGAACATCACTATGTTGATCATATCTACTATATGATTCACACTCGACCTTTCGGTCTCCGTGTTCCGAGGCCATATTTGTATATGCTTGGCTCGTCAAGTATAACCTGAGTATTCCGCATGTGCAACTGTTTTGCACCCGTTGTATTTGAACGTAGAGCCTATCACACCCGATCATCACGTGGTGTCTCAGCACGAAGAACTTTCGCAACGGTGCATACTTAGGGAGAACACTTCTTGATAATTTAGTGAGAGATCATCTTATAATGCTACCGTCAATCAAAGCAAGATAAGATGCATAAAAGATAAACATCATATGCAATCAATATAAGTGATATGATATGGCCATCATCGTCTTGTGCTTGTGATCTCCATCTCCGAAGCACTGTCATGATCATCTCATACAATAAAAATTAGCATCATGTCTTGACCATATCACATCACAACATGCCCTACAAAAACAAGTTAGACGTCCTCTACTTTGTTGTTGCATGTTTTACGTGGCTGCTACGGGCTTTAAGCAAGAACCAATCTTACCTACGCATCAAAACCACAACGATAGTTTGTCAAGTTGGTGCTGTTTTAACCTTCGCAAGGACCGGGCGTAGCCACACTTGGTTCAACTAAAGTTGGAGAAACTGTCACCAGCAAGCCACCTATGTGCAAAGCACGTCAGGAGAACCGGTCTCGCGTAAGCGTACGCGTAATGTCGGTCCGGAACGCTTCATCCAACAATACCGCCGAACCAAAGTATGTCATGCTGGTAAGCAGTATGACTTATATCGCCCACAACTCACTTGTGTTCTACTCGTGCATATAACATCAACATATAAAACCAGGCTCGGATGCCACTGTTGGGTTTCGTAGTAATTTCAAAAATTTCCTATGTTCATGCAAGATCATGGTGATGCATAGCAACGAGAGGGGAGAGTATGATCTACGTACCTTGTAGATTGACAATGGAAGCGTTTGGTTGATGTAGTCGTACGTCTCCACGGCCCGACCGATCAAGCACCGAAACTACGGCACCTCCGAGTTCTAGCACACGTTCAGCTCGATGACGATCCCCAGACTCCGATCCAGCAAAGTGTCGGGGAAGAGTTCCGTCAGCACGACGGCGTGGTGACGATCTTGATGTACTACTGCAGCAGGGCTTCGCCTAAACACCGCTATAATATTATCGAGGACTATGGTGGAAGGGGGCACCGCACACGGCTAAGAATATGATCACGTGGATCAACTTGTGTTTCTCTGGGGTGCCCCTGCCTCCGTATATAAAGGCTCAAGGGGGGGGGTGCGGCCGGCCTAGGAGAGGCGCGCCAGGAGAGTCCTACTCCCTCTGGGAGTAGGATTCCCCCCCAATCCTAGTTGGAATAGGATTCGCGGAGGGGGGAAAAGAGAGAGAGAGAGAGAGAGAGAGAGAGAGAGAGAGAGGCCGGCCCCCTCTCCTTGTCCTATTTGGACCAAGGGAGGGGAGGGGCGCGCGTCCCATCTTGGGCTGCCCCTTCTCTTTTCCACTAAGGCCCACTAAGGCCCATATAGCTCCCGGGGGGGGTTACGGTAACCTCCCGGTACTCCGGTAAAATCCCGATTTCACCCGGAACACTTCCGATATCCAAACATAGGATTCCAATATATCAATCTTTATGTCTCGACCATTTTGAGACACCTCGTCATGTCCGTGATCACATCCGGGACTCCAAACAACCTTCGGTACATCAAAATGCATAAACTCATAATATAACTGTCATCGTAACCTTAAGCGTGCGGACCCTACGGGTTCGAGAACAATGTAGTCATGACCGAGACACGTCTCCGGTCAATAACCAATAGCGGGACTTGGATGCCCATATTGGCTCCTACATATTCTACGAAGATCTTTATCGGTCACACCGCATAACAACATACGTTGTTCCCTTTGTCATCGGTATGTTACTTGCCCGAGATTCGATCGTCGGTATCCTATACCTAGTTCAATCTCGTTACCGGCAAGTCTCTTTACTCGTTCTGTAATACATCATCCTGCAACTAACTCATTAGTTGCAATGCTTGCAAGGCTTAAGTGATGTGCATTACCGAGAGGGCCCAGAGATACCTCTCCGACAATCGGAGTGACAAATCCTAATCTCGAAATATGCCAACCCAACATGTACCTTTGGAGACACCTGTAGAGCTCCTTTATAATCACCCAGTTACGTTGTGACGTTTGGTAGCACACAAAGTGTTCCTCTGGCAAACGGGAGTTGCATAATCTCATAGTCATAGGAACATGTATAAGTCATGAAGAAAGCAATAGCAACATACTAAACGATCGGGTGCTAAGCTAATGGAATGGGTCATGTCAATCAGATCATTCAACTAATGATGTGATCCAGTTAATCAAATGACAACTCTTTGTCCATGGTTAGGAAACATAACCATCTTTAATTAACAAGCTAGTCTAGTAGAGGCATACTAGTGACACTCTGTTTGTCTATGTATTCACACATGTATTATGTTTCCGGTTAATACAATTCTAGCATGAATAATAAACTTTTATCATGATATAAGGAAATAAATAATAACTTTATTATTGCCTCTAGGGCATATTTCCTTCAAAAGATGCAAAGTAAAATAAAAGGCAATAAAAATAACTAAGTGTTGGAAGATTAATATGATGGAAAGTAGACCCGGGAGCCATAGGTTTCACTAGTGGCTTCTCTCAAGAGCATAAGTATTTACGGTGGGTGAACAAATTACTATTGAGCAATTGACAGAATTGAGCATAGTTATAAGAATATCTAGGTATGATCATGTATATAGGCATCACGTCCGAGACAAGTAGACCGACTCCTGGCTGCATCTACTACTATTACTTTACACATCGACCGCTATCCAGCATGCATCTAGAGTATTAAGTTCAAGAGAACAGAGTAACGCTTTAAGCAAGATGACATGATGTAGAGGGATAAACTCATGCAATATTATATAAACCCCATCTTGTTATCCTCGATGGCAACAATACAATACGTGCCTTGTTGCCCCTACTGTCACTGGGAAAGGACATCGCAAGATTGAACCCAAAGCTAACCACTTCTCCCATTGCAAGAAAGATCAATCTAGTAGGCCAAACCAAATTGATAATTCGAAGAGACTTGCAAAGATAACCAATCATACATAAAAGAATTCAGAGAAGATTCAAATATTGTTCATAGATAAACTTGATCATAAACCCACAATTCATCGGTCTCAACAAACACACTGCAAAAGAAGATTACATCGAATAGATCTCCACAAGAGAGGGGGAGAACTTTGTATTGAGATCCAAAAAGAGAGAAGAAGCCATCTAGCTAATAACTATGGACCCAGAGGTCTGAAGTAAACTACTCACACTTCATCGGAGGGGCTATGCTGTTGATGTAGAAGCCCTCCATGATCGATGCCCCCTCAGGTGGAGCTTCGGAAAAGGCCCCAAGATGGGATCTCGTGGATACAGAAAGTTACGGCAGTGGAATTAGGGTTTTGGCTCCGTATCTGGTAGTTTGGGGGTACGTAGGTATATATAGGAGGAAGGAGCACATCGGTGGAGCAACAGGGGGCCCACGAGGGTGGAGGGCGCGCCCAGGGGGTAGGCGCGCCCCCCTACCTCGTGGCCTCCTGGTTGATGTCTTGACGTAGGGTCCAAGTCCTCTGGATCACGTTCGTTCTGAAAATCACGTTCCTGAAGGTTTCATTCCGTTTGAACTCCGTTTGATATTCTTTTTCTGCAAAACTCTGAAATAGGCAAAAAACAGCAATTCTGGGCTGGGCCTCCGGTTAATAGGTTAGTCCCAAAAATAATATAAAAGTGTATAATAAAGCCCAATAATGTCCAAAACAGAATATAATATAGCATGGAACAATCAAAAATTATAGATACATTGGAGACGTATCATTAGGAAACATAACCATCATTGATTCAACAAGCTAGTCAAGTAGAGGCAAACTAGTGACACTCTGTTTGTCTATGTATTCACACATGTACTAAGTTTCCGGTTAATACAATTCTAGCATGAATAATAAACATTTATCATGATATAAGGAAATATAAATAACAACTTTATTATTGCCTCTAGGGCATATTTCCTTCACCACAAGCCTCTATACCAAAGAGATCCCATCTGGAGCGTTGTTCCAGTACCCTGCCGGAGGGGAAAATTATCATTGGGGGCCATCTTCATCATCCCGGCGGTCTCCATGACGAGGAAGGAGTAGTTCACCCTCGGGGCTGAGGGTATGTAACAGTAGTTGTGTGTTTGATCTCTCTCTCTCTCTCTCTTGTGTTCTTGACTTTGCACGATCTTGATGTACCACGAGCTTTGTTAATATAGTTGGATCATATGGTGTTTCTCCTTCTCTATCTCATTGTGATGAATTGAGTTTTTACCTTTGAGGTTTCACAATTATTGGATTGAATACTTTTTGGATTTGAGAACACTTGATGTATGTCTTGAATGTGGATACCCATGATGACAACGGGGTATTCTATTGAGTCACTTGATGTATGTTTTGGTAATCAACTTGCAGATTCCTGAGGTGACATAGAGATAATCTATGCATAGGGGTTGATACACGTTCTCGTCCTTCTTTCTCCGGTAGAAACCTTCAGACACTCTTTGAAGTTCTTTGTGTTGGGTTGAATATTATGAATCTGAAGTTGTTTGATGCATATCGAATAATCAACTCACGGATACTTGTGGTGACATTGGAGTACCTAGGTGATATTAGAGTTAGTTGATGTGTATCATATGGTGTTATTTTAGTACGAACTCTAGGGTTGTTCGTGACACTTATAGGGATATCTCAATAGATTGATCGGAAATGATAACTTTGAGGTGGTTTCGTACCCTACAACAATTTCTTCTTATGCTCTCCGCTTGATAAGAACTTTGGAGTGATTCTTTGTTGCACGTTGAGGGATTGTTATATGATTCAATTATGTTAGCATTGTTGAGAGATTGCACTAGTGAAAATATGAACCCTAGGCCTTGTTTTCAAGCATTGCAATACCGCGTGTGCTCCGTTTTGTAACCGATCTATGTGATGTAATCTTCTTTTGTGGTGTGTTTGTTGGGATCCGATGAATTGCTAGTTTATTATCAGATTACTCATTGAAAGTAATCGAGTCTTTTCTGAACTTTATTATGCATGATTGTTATAGCTTTGTATTTCTCTCTGGTCTATCCGTTTGGTTTGACCAATTAGATTGATTTATCTTTAGTGGGAGAGGTGCTTTGTAATGGGTTCAATTTTGCGGTGTCCTCACCCAGTGATAGAAATGGTAGCGAGGCACGTATTTGTATTGTTGCCATTAAGAATAAAACTATGAGGTTTATTCACATTGCTTGGGTTTACTTTGTCTACATCATGTCATCATACCTCATGCATTACTCTGTTTGTTATGAACTTAATACGTAGAGAGGCAAGCATAGAAGCGCTCTCGAAGTGAAGTAATAGTAGTAGATGCAAAATCATTTCGGTCTACTTGTCACGGACGTGATGCATATATACATGATCATTAACATGAATAACATCATGACTATGCATTTTTCTATCAATTGTCCAACAGTAATTTTTCTACCCACCATATGCAATTGTTTCGAGAGAGAAGCCTCTAGTGAAAACTATGCCCCCGGGTCTACTTTAATCAAATTACTAAGACCAAAAATACCTTGCTGCAATTTTACTCTTCTTTATTTTGATTTGCAATTTATCTATCTACCTATACAAGATTTGATCCTTGTAAGTAACGAGTTCAAGGGGATTGACAACCCTTTTGCTCATGTTGGGTGCAAGTATTTGCTTTTGTGTCTGCATGTGTTGTTCACTAGGGTTTGTTTGATTCTCCTATTAGTTCGATAACCTTTGGTTATCACTGAGGGAAATACTTATTAGCTACTATATTGTTGCATCCTTCCACTTCGGGGAAAATCCCAACGCAGCTCACAATAGCATGACTGTGCGTGCTTGTTATGCCCCAGTAACACCCCCCACCCCCTCTCTCTTTGGCGCAAGGCGCACCTTGCACCACTGTAAGTCGTTGTGTTGTGATCACCCGGATCTCCCAATGTTCTTTTTGGTTGCTCTTTTGGGAGGGTTTTGGCCGCACTGAAATAGA
>NC_041390.1:450345275-450349070 GCF_002162155.2 Triticum dicoccoides | reverse complement strand
TGATTCAAAGGAATTAATAGGTATTTTTGGAGGATTATAATCCTTATGAATTTTTCTTACGTTGCTCGATCGATTCATATGATTGACTCGTAATTTTTTTACTAAGGAATCATTTATATTACATATCATAGGAGATCTAACATTCACGTCAACATCTTGGAAGAATTCTTTGTTCTTTTATGTAATGAAACAAACTCAAATCTTGTAAGATTTGAATGGACATGACATTTTAATTCTTTGTTTTTTTTTTCATTCCTTCATTTTTATAATTCTGTGAATGAAAGAGCCCTCGTTGTGTTTTGGATGGGAGACGCTTTAGTCGCAGAGTTAATATAAACACACGCACACAGCCCAGCAACACACGGATGTTTGGGTGTCTTGTCGGTGCCATGAACCATGATGCGCCGTTCGTTGTCGTCGCTGGTGCTGGTGCCTGGTGAGTTCGTCTCGCTGATTAATGATAACTTGTGCTCCGGAGTAGCTAGCTTTTAGATAAGCAATCCGGCATACGCAAAACAGAATTTGGGTAAATTTCCCAGACCAAATTGCACGACTACTTTAGCGGAAGATAAGTCAACACATTACAGCACTTGATCCATAAATCTCCTTATTACATACAGGCTATATAAAATATATCACCCAATGACTATATTAGTACTCCGAAATAAGTCAGGCATCTCCGCGCGCTTCCGCCGTAAGCCGTGGGAACGGCAGGAGGAGGAGCAGCAGCATCAAGCGCAGCACAGGAAGTCCAGGATGCTGGAGCAGCAGTCGTAGCAGCAAGAACAGCTGCAAACCAACCGCAAATTAAGCACGGCCAATCAATCAATCGGGAGCGGACAGGGCCGAGCGGTGCAAGAATAACACGGAAGTCAGTCGAGCGGCCAATCAAATCTAGTTAGCACACACACGTACCATCCGTCGAGGCTCTTGTCGTGCAGGTCGTCGGTCGCAGACATGGACTGAGCGGGCGGAGGATCCATCGCCGAGTCGGTCTCCCGGCGTCTGTGGAGGGGCGACGATGATGATGTGGGGAAGAAGGCAACGACGGAACGGTGCTGCAAGGCGAAGTGCAGAGGCGAGGGATATGGAGGGAGTTAAGCTGGAAGGGAACGCAAGTAAATGACGCACATGGAATGGGCGGCGGTACCGGTGTAAAGCTCTTCCGCCGGGATTTAAGGCTTAAGGTATGGCATGCCCCGTGTACGACCGGGCGTGTTGTCATCCGATCATTTGTGCGCCACAAGCCACTGATTGCGCACACGCATTATCTATTTCCATTCATTCTCCGTGTGTTTCTTCTTACCTTACCTTAAAGTGGGTCAAGCTGCCAGCTTGGCCTCCACTGTCCAATGAGTGAGGCAATTAGCGGAGTTGAAGAAGGAATTCGTCAAGGGAATTAGCTGCAGAGCTTGGGGGTGGTTTGGTTAGGTCGATTGCATGCAGGTCCAGCCAAGGGCTATAGAGGGACAGCAGGTGGCAATAGGCCTGTTTCGTGCGATTTCGTCAATATACACCTTATCCTAGCATTTCCCCAAACAGATGTATTGCTTCGTCTTGTTGTCTTGTTGAGTTCAGTTTACCGGGACAAGCAACCTTTCCCGTTTATCTACTCCGGGTCGGGACAATGCATGGCATTCATGCTCACGGCCAGGCCACCGCGCAAATAGTACCACCAGATTACCAGCCCTTTGCTGCACGGCTGCAACAGATGCCACCGAGCTCCGAACGCACCTCACTTCCTCAGGCCTTCCCAACGCGGTTCACCGGAAACATCCGCAAATGTCGTTCGCTCAACACTTTTAAGCGGAAAAAGTTCAAAACAAACCTTAAACTTATGGACGAAAACTAATTTAGACCCTGAACTTTTAATCCCAGAAATCAGCACATCAATTTTTTTATCCAAATCTCTATTTTTAATCTCTACTAGTAGAATGCCCGTGCGTTGCTACGGACACAAGAGAAATATAGATGAGTCCAAAAGCATAAGTTGTGGCCATCTTTTATCTTCTTCATGAAGATGTTGTCCCTCAACTTTTCTACATATACAGGTAATATATACTTTTAGATATATACCAAGATTATGGGAAGACATAAGGTAACATTTCATATCTTGTTCCTTTCCGTTTCCTCCATATTCACCATCGCAATAAGACGTGACATCATGTGCATTCTTCCGCAAAAAAAATAAAAAAAATGTTAATTCTCCCTAGCCGCCTCCTATTTTCTGACAAACCTTGGACCTCACCTCCGACCTTGCTATCACATAGTCATCTCTCTTCTCTTTCATTGTTCATATCTTTTCCATCAACGGATGATAGTACATTACATTTAGTTGAAATATATTGCCCATCTCTCTTCATTAGTTCAAACTTTTGAATAAGTTGGCTGAAGCATGAATCAATATGGTATCCAAGCCAAGAGGTCTTTTGAGTTCAAGACCCCACCAACGCAATATTAAAATAGAAGATCCTACGTTCTACATCGATCACACATCTAAGCACTAAATAAGCCTAAACGTGATAGTGCATTACATTTAGTTGAAATATATTGTCCATCTCGCTTCATCAGTTCAGATTTTTTGATGAGTTGGCTGGAGCATGAATTCAATAAACACCTCACGTTAATATTCTCTCATTGTCACATACATTTGAAAACAGTGGCAATTGTCATGTGGGCGATGTTTTTGTCGATAATCTCAAGACCAACTTTTTTTTTAGAACGAAGGCTCACGGTGAGCCCGGCTTTGAATTAACAAAGCCATCAACCGGCCAGGGATACAAACTCTGGAGTACAACCTCGACACAGAACCATAAAAAAGAAATCACGGCAAGATACAATGGTGCCGGGAGCAGCTCACATGCCAGACATACAACAAACTGCAAAAAAAGGATCTACATGAAGCACCAAGCTTGAGGATGTCAAGGCCTCTTGCACACGCGAAGCCTAGGAGAAGGGGGATGCCGGCTTAGGAGAGGAAGATCAGATGACCGAAGAGGCAGCCCTAGCCACAACATCTGGGACCAGCCAGGAAGCACCACCATCCAGATCCATTGTCGAAGAAGGCCCCTGCCTCCTCGCCTGGCTCGAAAGGCGTCGAACCGTCGACAATGAACACGTTCACCCTAGAACCTGGATGAGAGGCACCGATGGCATCCACATGGTTGGGATTAGGCAGACGCGACCTGTCATCGACTTCTCACCTGGAGCAGAGCAACACCGAAAACCAGAGACTTGGGCATTCAAGAGGAGAGCTGCCAGGATGCACGAAGGAGCAGCAGCCCCCCACCAGGGGGAGCACAGCACCGCTGGAGATAACTGCTGCCGCCGACACCCACTGCACACCTCACGGCGAAGACCAAATTCCCACCTTGCTCCCAAAGCAGCGCCTTCAAGAAGGAAACGGCGCCAAGGGCGTCGCCGCCGCCCAACATCGTTGGGGTTTTCACCCGGGAGGACAAGGGGGAGGGGGTGGGGAAGGTATACCTGACCAGCGCCTCCAAGAAGGTGCGCGGCGCCCGCGGGCGTCGCCGCCATCACAGCCAGCAAGGCGGCTAGGGATTTCTCCTGGCAAACTTCCCGTCCCCACTCCCACCCGGCGAAGAAACCGGCGTCCAGGACGGAGCCGGCCAGATCTGGGGGGAGGACTTGCGAATCCGCCGAAGAGGGTGGAGGGCGGCCAGATCTGGAGCCGCGGAGCCGAAGCCGCCGCCGCCACGCCCTGGCGCGCATCCACCGGCTGCCTCGCCGTCCACACGGCCGAGGGGCACCGGCCCGCACCTGCGCCACCATGCG
>NC_041390.1:450295723-450344950 GCF_002162155.2 Triticum dicoccoides | reverse complement strand
CCGGCGTCCAGGACGGAGCCGGCCAGATCTGGGGGGAGGACTTGCGAATCCGCCGAAGAGGGTGGAGGGCGGCCAGATCTGGAGCCGCGGAGCCGAAGCCGCCGCCGCCACGCCCTGGCGCGCGGCCCGCACCTGCGCCACCATGCGCCGAGGGTCCGGTGGCGCCAATCCCGCCGGGGCCGCCTCCCCGGGTCGCAAGGCCCCGCCGCCACCATCCTCAGCAGTGCCCCGGGCGAAGCCGGCGGCTGCCTCAGGCGGCGGCGAGGAGAGGGGTGGCGGGGGAGGAGACGGCGGCGGCGGGCTAGGTTTTCGGCCCTCGAGTCGCCCGAGAGGGCGACGCGAGGGAGAGAGGGGTACCGAATTGAACCATCTCAAGACCAACTGGCTCAGTATCTTGGAGGTGCTCATATGGGTAGAGTGTGCATGCATGCGTTCATAAGGATGAGTGTGTATACCTGTTTGTAAACATCGGCGTTTGTACTGTGTGTGTTTTAACTTCAGAATACACAAGAATTATATCACAAGCACAAGTGTCAAGATATAACAACATGATGGTTTTCAAATTAAGGAGTTCTGTGAATATACATTTCTTGTCAAAGGAAACAGGAATATACATAGCAACTGGTGAATAAAGTCATATGGAGGATATAGTGCACCCCCTCCTCCCATGTAAAATTCAACATGTTAATTGCTTTGCATCCATTTTATAAACCAAGCCTTGCTTTAGTTGATACCACCTAACAAGAGAATAGGCAAACATATGTACATGATTACACAATACATTAATTTCAGTGGTATTTTTTAATATGTTCGATGCTAGGCTAGCATATTATCAGATCAACAAACAAAACTTCAACATTCATTCAGAAACTCAGGTAGGTGACGTCTAAATATTTTACCAACTTCAACAAGATGGAAAACAAATAGCAAGAAATATATGCACAATACAAAAGTGTCTCTTACCATGACAACACCCAATATAAATTAAAAATACGAAAAAGTTGTTACAGTAGTACTATTACTTACAACAAGAATTGTATGTTTCCTAAGCAAACTGCAATTTTCTGAAATAAATGGAATAATTGTTTCTTGAAAGTTAACTTTCTGTATAGCGTAATTTCTTATGCATGAGAGATAAATAATGCACAAAATATAGAACCATAAGATAGCTGGAAGCCTGCTACTGTAAATTGGTGAAACTATGAGCCAGCAAGAGAATAACATGGAAAGCAAGTATGAGAAATATGAAACTGCTATTCCTCTGTACAAAGCCAATACGAATTCCAGCCCATGCTATTAGTGAATCCTGTTGACCATGAAGAAGCTAAATGGAAAAATACTACTTTTTATATAATAGAAAATAGACCGCAAGAAGACACGAAATAACAAAGAAAAGCAAAAGAAAGTTTAGAAGGTTGAACCTAATGCTAGCACCATGGTAATAAACCCATGTCTACAAAGGAACATTAGCATTCAAATGTGAGAGCTCAGTAGCTTGTCATGTCTATATTTTGTTGCACTTGTATCTGATTTGAAATTTAAAGAATTATGATGAGAAACTCACGTAGAACTGCAGTATAATCTTTTGAATAAACATTGTCAATTGTCTAAGAGTGCTAACATTTAAACTCATTCAAAATGTTGGCAAATGGAATGAGAAATGTAATACCCGAGATAATACATTATAAGGCTACAACAAGTCCCCTCCAATTTTTAGGAAGCTCTCCACTATATGTGTAGCAATGAACCAGCCTCAAAACCCATTATAGACTGCCAGATAGATATTTGTTTCTTCAATTTCTAACAAACATATAAAATATTGATTGAGAAGCACTCCTGCTTACTACACAGTGTTTCATAACATCAAAGTGCAAGAACAAACTTGATTTTGTTGAACAGATAAAATTCACCTTGTTCTTCTTCAGCAAAGTCTTTCCCAAGATTTTTCATCTAGTCTTCTTTCCCATATATATTTTTTCTTCAAAAAGGAGGCCTACCTAGGCTTCTTTCCCATATCTGCACAAGTCATGCTTAGAGCTAGTCCTTGTGAAGCACTAACCTATCTTGGCTCAACGCCAATGTGCATCAGCCTATCAAAAGCATAGGTGTAAGAATCATCCATGTACTCTGCACAAACAAGGGAAAAATCGTATGAGCTTTGATGCTTCACTATATTATAGTTTAGCAGAAGAGATAAACGGGCAGAAGTCTGGATGTATAGTAGTGGGGAAGCTGAGGTTACCTGGATTACCGATCAAAGGTGCCTTCCTTTTGCCCTTGTGGTTCAGGTTCCTAAATTTTTGAATGCACAAAAACTTATGCCAGAAGTTGGACGCCCGAGGTATTCTATGCCATTTGGAGCGATGGAATTTCGAGTAACTGCTTGTTGAATTGATGATATTGCTGGGCATTGAATTAACTGAATCAGAGTGACTTCTAAAGATAGGGCACGATAGAGTCACAAAGCATAGAAAAAGTAGATAAGTTTGTGTGAGATACTTACAGTCAATAATTTAGAAGCTTCTACATTACTAAAAAATGCACTACATAGATATTATAGTTGTATCCACTATTCTCTTAACGGGCATAAATTGTAGCAAACTAAGCCAACATAATCCGCCTGTAATACTTAACCAGTGTCCAACATCCTTGAGTAACAAAACCAAGTATTAATGTTGATCACTTACAAAAGAAATGGGCTACAATCACAAGATAAATGACATGGAAAAGGTCAACCGAACCTTTAAAAGTGGGAACTGTAGCGTCAGTCCAATTCCGCTGCCATGGCACCATTTTTTGCTGCACCTAGTGCCACCCAAAGTTTGTCCTAATATTCTATTGCTAGTATATAAGTTCTAAAGTATTTTACTAACAAACAAAAAGGTGGGGAAAATGTGAATCTGCAAATTATGAGGACAAAATAAAATCAAAAGTCCAAACGGATGTGTTAAGATCAGTTTATACGTGCAGCCAAATGTTACAAAGCTAGCTTACATGAGTTCAATCCACCAGAATCGAGAAGATGCACAAAATGTCGGGAAACGAATTACAAACACTACCATTTTAAAGAACAAAAGGTAAACGTAGTCCAGCCTTTCAGTGAATACTGAAGCGGAAAATAGAAATATTTATGAATCTCCAGAACAAACAAAATAACACAGAGTGGAAGCTTAGAAAGATATAGTAAGGCCTCGCCAGCGTCACCTTCAAAGTTGCATATGTTACACCCAGACACACATAATGACACAAAAGAATTATGCTGGAATTTAATGTTCGGGCTAGAAGTAATTTGTTTCCATTTTATTGTACCCAGATTCTGTTGGTTACTTTTTCTACTGAATTTATCCTGCATATAAATAAGGGTTACTGAATCGTTGGAACCTAATCATTGTCGGTACCAAATTTTTGAACCATACTCCTAAAACAAGTAGTACCGATTGTTCCGCATAATGCATATAAGGTGTGTCAGTTTCTATCTGTGGCTCCCTGCTCCAAGTACCCCGCCGGTGAATCTTATGGCCGAAAGGCGACCGTGTGAAGCGATGGCGTCTGGTCGTAGGCGTCTGCTCATGTTTCTATCCATATAAATGTCAAAATGTCAAACCAGATGTGTGTGCTAGAAGATTGTTCCTAATTCAATATAAATGGATAATTTTTTACTGTTGCCCTTTATTTCTTGAAGACCAGCCAGTCTAGTTTTCCCTAGGTTCTGAAATCGCTGCATGGGCCCTCAACTTCTTCAGGTTCGGCTCTTGTGCAGATATAGTTAGCCTTTGCACTACAAATTTATTAGCAAAACATATGTTTCCTACATAGAACATAAAGCTAGCCAATCTCACCGAGAAATCATAGTGCCCTGCCTGAAGTTCCTGAAGCTCCTGTATGCCAAAGATGTAACTCCGTTGTTGTCTGAGCTTCCACTGGGCAATGTGTAGACAACTCTAAGCTTCATTTCCTCAATCATCATATCAGCATCCTTGTTGAACTGAAGAATACATATATATATATATGGAATATAGTTGGTGGAATGCTAATCATCCAGAGCCTGATGACATTGACAACACAACACTAAATCATAGAAACCGGTGAAATTCCATAAATATCTTGAAGAAAGATCGATTCATAAACTTAGGTGGATGGAATAGAACACATATGTGTGTGCTCGTTTCATACTGCTGGGTGGACGGGATAAAATCGCCATGGACACTCTCTCATTGGACAGCATCTCTACTGAATAGGGAATAATTATCTCTATCAATAAGCAAAAGCAAACAACTGAAACAAGATAACTATATCACTTCAGTCCTTACATTGAGACGCCAATTTGATCACAGAAGACCATCTGTAAAAATGCAGAACAACATGGACCTTGGCCTCAATTCGGCGACCCAACTTCAATTTTGAAAGCCTGCAAGCAAGCGAGAGATAGGAGTGAGCACAGTAATCTGAAATCAAATGAGAGAGTGTCAGCATTGTCGTCGTGCTCCCCTGCTCAGGCCATCTCGGTGCAGCCACATCCCGTTCAGAAAATGTTCGATAAATGAATTGAATTTATTATATATGCTTTCATGTAATCACCAATTTTTGTAGTTATAAAATAATAGATTGACTTGGGATTTCCAAACATGTTGGTGTCAAATGTATATTTACTCACTTAACATTGAACTATACAATATTGTGTATAGGATATACTGTACTCAGGCATGTAAATACGATAACTTTGTCATGCATCATTCATACGAAGCTCATTCTCACTTTTCTCATTCATACGAAGCTCATTTGTTCTCCTTCTTTATTTGTATCAGAATTTCTGAATTTAATGATGTTGTCAGTTCTGACCAATTTGTTCAATGCACATACACATTTAATCAACCAGCACCATTAGCCATTTTGTGAAAAAACTAATTAAATAGAACCATGCACTACCCGAAACTACATGATGCCAATGTCCTTACCTTTGTTGCTTGCAAGAATGCATACTAAAACATGGGGCAAAATCGTAGCTCTAATCATGGCAGTCCTTGTTAGTTGTCGTTAATCTACATCTCATAGAAATATTATTTGCTGAAGACAATCTCAACATACAAATCTGAAGAGTTTTATTAAAACTCAGCTAGATGCCTTTCCCAAAATAGTACTCAATTCATCCCAAAATAAGTATCGCTGGTTGAGTTCAACTTTAGTATTTTGAGATGGATGGAGTAGTATTTTATACGAAGAGAATTATATAGGTTCCACACTTACAAAGATTGGTAGGCATAAATATGAGTACTATCCATGGAAGTCATATTGAGTACTTCGATGGAGAATATCAGTGTCATCTTTAGAAGAATTTAGCACCATGTCTAATTTAATTACACGGACACCTATTTGCAGAGCCATGATGATGGGAATGTCACTGCAGTCACTGATTAGTTGATTGCTAGTAAAATATGAGTACTGCGGTGTAACGAAATAGTGGGACAACGGTGCATTCATGTCATGGCGGACCTGGTAACATGAGATTTACATCAAAATTAAGAGCAAAGCTTGTAACAGCAGATTGTTCCTAGGAAAAAAATAAACAAATAGAGTAAATAACCAAATTCAAACCAGGTACCATTTCAGTAAAATCTGCAAAATGATCCTACAAAGCATTGCAGCAAATTTGTTGAGCTACCTCAAGGAATCTAAAAATGCCAAGACCGGAAGATCGACACTTACTATATCAGGCGCTTCCTTATCATCTCATCCATGATAATCTGAACAGCCGAGCTTCAGAAGTTCATAAGTATCTGCTAGATCGCTCAATCATGTATTCCTGTTGTAGGGCAAAATCAACAGTTAATTGCATTAAGGTTTCAGATACAATAGATAGATACATAAGATGCATCATTATGGTGTACATAGATGAAGCATTATAAGATGATGACACTGTTCATACCAGATAGTTCCCATCGCTTTCACAGTTTCCCATCTCTACCCATGTTTCTATGCATTTTGGATCATCATCTGTAGAAAACGAAGTCTTGAATATCAGTTTTTTTGCCACCACACGGTACTTCCTGAAATTAGGTGGTTGCTTACTGTCAACAAAACAAGATTTTATGTTAGAAATAATAAGGGCATGTACTGTTTAATACAGATTCTGCGCAGTCAGACTTCTAATCCTATTGGTGACTATAGACAAAGATAAGATACGAGGTAAACAACTAAACACACACCCTTGGGAATATACATGGAAGAGATTCAGGATTGTGTTTCCAGTAACGGTATACCTCTGGCCATCGTGTTTCTAGTACCGGTGTGTGCCTCTGGCCATCGACACGAAGGGGTGCAGGAAGCGGAGGGCCTCAACATCAAGCCCCAGCCCGTCAACGTCGCGACGCTCGGCGAGCAGGCACATATGCGTTCACGCGTCCTCGCCTCCCTGCCGCGGTCGAGAGTCGCCAAACGGCCCCACACAAGCTTTGACTCCATGAGTTACATGCTCCTCTTCCCATGACGAGCGCCGTCTGCCTGTCCCCTAGATCCAGCCTCGACGTGACAACGTCGAGCGTCACCGCCTCCGATTCCTACGAGCATGAAGCCGAGGGCTCCAGGAAGAGGCCGGAAGAGGATAGGTGTAGCGGAAGAAAACCTGAGCGAGCTGTGGGAGGGAGGAGGGGAGAAGGGACCACGATCTCGCTCGGGCAAGGAAAGCGATAATTGGGGAAGGATATATTCTGTAGTTATTGCGAGGATCGTGCGAGAGGATTTCTTGGGCTACGTAAAAGTGTGTGGGAGGGAGCGAAGGTGGAGCTAAGTATGGAAAGAGATCGGTGGCTTCGACGGTTGTATTTTTTTCCGAGCGGAGCTAAGTATGGAAGGAGATTGGTGGGAGAAATAAATCGGAGAGGGAGGTGATTTGTTTGGAAGGTGATCTCCTGTATATGGTATTATTTTTGAATTCTTAATTACCAAATATTTACATGATTGAATTAAATCGACACCTGCCAAAGCAAGCACGAATAAATGGAAGGAGTATCAGACACGATTCGGTTTTAAGTGTGAATAAGAAAAAATTAACGTGGGAGTGGTGGTGGGAGGTGAGACGAAAATAAACCAGACGAAAAAAAACCAGACGAAAGTGGGAGGACTATTCAACCAACTCGTCCATTAGGAATAGAGATTCTTAATGAAGCAGTTGGTAACCTGGTACTCCGGTTTTATTTTTGTCCGGTTTTATTTCCTCTCATAATCCCATACCATTTGATTTTCTCCTTCCCATTATTAAAAAACAAATCCTTCATGCACTTTTGTGTAGCCTTGACAGATCCATGTCAAATAAAAACGCAATCATCAATCACAGGGAAGTTGGGATATTTCATCTCTACTCCTAATAGAGCAGTTGATAGTCTCGCTTCCAGGTTTTTTCGTCCCACCTTCCATGTTTTTTTGGGTACCTCGTCCCACCTCACACTGAGCCGCCACGAACCGAAAAAACCGCGTACCGAAGCCCCCACCCACCCTCACGCATTCCAGGGCCTAACCTCTGATTGCACCCAAGACAATCCAGCGAAAAAAACCTACAAAAATTAACCAGCGAAAAAAACCTATTGGAGGAGTTGGTAGTCCGGTACGGTTTATTTTCAACACTTTCCTAATGACAAAAGTTCACGGATCTAACTTTCCTACCTTAGCCAAATCAACGAATCTCTCTCATTAATGCAATTTGCTTTAGGAAACAAATAATAGATTCTTTCCTACCTTAGCCAAATTAACGGATCTCTCCCATTAATGCAATTTGCTTTAGCAAACAAATAATAGATTCTTTCCTACCTTAGCCAAATCAACGAATCTTTCTCATTAATGCAATTTGCTTTAGGAAACAAATAATAGATTCTTTCCTACCTTAGCCAAATCAACGAATCTTTCTCATTAATGCAATTTGCTTTAGGAAACAAATAATAGATTCTTTCCTACCTTAGCCAAATCAATGGATCTCTCCCATTAATGCAATTTTGTTTAGCAAACAAATAATAGATTCTTTCCTACCTTAGCCAAATCAACGGATCTCTCTCATTAATGCAATTTGCTTTAGGAAACAAATAATAGATTTTTAGGAAACAAATAATCTCTAATCTCTATCTCTAATCTCTAATTCTCTAATAATAATAATTATTATTATTAAAATAATTATTAATAATAACTAAAAGAAACGCAGCGTTCCATTTTCCGTCTTACGTCGTCGAACCCTTCGTCGAGCTTCCCTCCCGTGCGCTGTTGGTTTTCCCTGCGTACGTTCCACCCCAAACGTGATTCGTTCTTCTTAATTACGTGGTCCCATCCTCATGTGATCCGGCGAAAGAACTAGCAAAACCGTCATACCCACGCACGCAAGCAACAAAAAATCCACGCAAGTCATGTCTCCTCCTCCCTGTTCAAACCCTAGCCACTCCTTCCCAGTTGACGCCGCTAGCGAGTAGCGCGTAGCACAGGCACCAGTGTGGCCCTTCCGCGGTCCCCCTTGACCTTGCAATGAAACAGCTCGTCGGCATCGACGACGAGCCGGTGCGTCCGGTGTTGATTCCTGTGGATGGGTCAAGCAGGACAGAGGACTGTGGATCCGGGACATAGCCATGAAGTCTGCTTCGATGCGCGCCCAGTATTGTCTCATGTGCATGGGTCAATCCTGGACGGCGGGCGATGGATCAAGGACGTACATAGAAGCTTTCACCTACGCAAACGGCTGACTACTCAACCTCCTCTCGGCGGTGGCAGCGGCCAGGTCTGGTTAGCTACCATTTATCTTTAATACATGTCATGAAAGGCGATCAAGAGGAGCAAGCATAAGCAGCGAGGTGTTCCAGGGCTACGAGCGCCAGTACTGCGACTCTGTGACTGCGAGGTCTTCGCCAAGATCGCCACCCTCTCTTCCCGTGCCTATTTCTATTTGTTGTTGTTGGCTTCGTCTTACATGGTGAGATCTAAGCAGACAAGATGAAGCAGAGGCTCTTTGAGATCCAGTCCGACGTGCAGGATACTGAATCGCTGGTAAATACTAGATTGTGTTTTATGATTTGATCATCCATTCCGCTGCCTTACATACTGCCTTTGGGATATTTGGCAGGTGGAGGCTTCATTTTGGATGTAGGTGAATGTGTGATTTCTGGAAGCTCTGTATATTAACTACATGATCTGCTCTTGATTTCCTTCTTGCGGACTAGATTTGAAGATTTGCCAGCTACACCATCTAAAAATCAGGCTGCTGATCCGGGTACATTGCTGCTCGGCCTTGCGTTCAATTGAAGTTTTCTGAGATCAACTCTTCTGAAAATTCAAAACGAGTAGTCTTCGTATTTTGAGGTTGCTACTTGCACATTGTTCATCTTTCTGTCAATTTTGTTCCATTATTTTGCACTCTATCTGCCAATTTGATTGCATGGTATAGGGTGCGATGGTGGCGTGGGCGCCGTACGGGGTAGGAGCAGTGCCCTGCATAGGCCAGCACATGCCGGGAGCTAGCATTGCGCCAACGCCTCCATGAACGCCGTCATGACGCGTTGCATGGTGTCGCTGTCGGGTGTGGCCCCCAACATTGCGATGTGTGCTCAAGCATGTTGTTTGTGGCTTCAAGCCGCCTGGTGGCCACCGTGGCATCGTGGCTAAACAAGAGGTTGGTGATGCAGAGTCTGCGCTCGTCCAGGCAGATATGGCGGAGCATCCACGGCGATGTGGACGCGGCTGCAGCCGTGGCCCGATGGAGAAGCCTTAGGTCCTGGTAGATTATCTACTGATGGCATAATCCTCCAGAGCTACAATAGCCAGAAAGATGCCTTGCCGTGGGGAAGCCTCGCTGCTGGAAGCGCCATCAGTGATCTGATTTGAAGAATCCAACAAGAGGTCAATGGAATTCTCATCTCCAATATGTTCGCATTCTAACATGTCCTTGTTGATTCAGCTGTTACATTGTGTCGCAGTTCACTTGTTTTTCACCTTTTTGTACTACTATGCACTGGAATGTCCATGTTTGCTAATTTACAGATTGAATTGTTCTGATAAAATATGCTAATATATGTCACTTATTTCTGAAAGGTATCTGGAACTCTTAACTGCATTGCTCCGGTGATAACTTTTTCTTATTGTTGCCATTTTGTGTTCCGGTCAAGATTTTCTTCTTTCACAGACATTAGAAGTCTAGAACTGGGATAAAAATAAATAAAGTTTGGAATAAGCTAGAATATTACTAATCTCCAATATCTGCTCCACATGTGTGGAATCAATCATCCGGATATATATACTCGGATTGATGCAGCCATGCCCAATAAGAATCTTCATGTAAATAAATCAAAGGATTTTCTACTGATGAATAGGGAGCTGCACCAGACATCATATGGTCTTTTCATTTTCATGGTAAGACTGGACTGACCTCAAGACTTAAGTATCTCAGAACCATGCTTTTCCTGCATAGTTTTCAACATGCTATTACATGGTCTATTAAGTGTGTGTGTGAAGATTCTTGAATTTACCCTGACATTATGGAACCTTTGTGCTGAAACAATTAAATATGTTAATCTATAATGATAGCAAAGAAGACACGCAGTTCCGTTATCAGTACAGTGCAGATGGTCATGTGGCCATTGTGGCCTATCTTCAGTATTGTGGTTAACATTGACAGGATTAATGTAATCTTCAAAACGACATGTTCCATTTCCCCTATGTATTTTTTTGTTCAAATGCCCTACTACTATTTTATTGACTGCAGGCAATCTATTTTGTATGGTATGATTTGTTTGTTGGAGAGATACTAGCTGCCCATTTTCCACCTGTTAGTAAGTTTTGTAGCAGACTTCTTAATTGATATTATAGACGTTCTAAGGTAGACGTGGTATTTTCAGTTAGACTGATTTCTTGTATTTTATCCACTGTTATAGGAGTTTGTTACCTTTGTTTTTTGATCGAAAATTAAAATGTGCATGCATTGTCAAAGTTTATGAAGTAGAATTAATAACCTTCTGGTTATTGATCAATATATATATCTTGGATGTCCCATAGCAACGCAAGGGCATTCAGCTATCCTTGAAAAAAAAGAACTGTCAAACCGCTCAAGAACCTGCCAGGTCAAGCCTCTCCCTCCGCTGTTTGGCACTGCCTACCCCCTCTCCCCCGAATACCGCGACAGGGAAGATCCGGTCCATCGAGAGAGACCGATGCTGTCGACCATTGATGTCGCATGGGAGATCTACGACAGTGGAAACATGCTCCCCTTCGCGCCAACGGCACCTCAAGGTCACTGACACGGGTGACCCAGTGATTCGCCGCTGCCATCCCGAGCTACTTTGCCAATGTCGTGAGCGTGGGCTACTGGCCTTCCATGTACTCAACCGCCGGGCTTATCGAATTGGGCCGCCACGGTGCTGCTGGCCGCTGCCGGTCTCACTATAGATGCATCATGTGTCGTCGGCCATGCCAGCATCGCCGCCTACGTTTCCCAAATCAGTTACCCGTACGGTCCATGCATACCCGGAGACGTTGGTGCGTTCACACTTCTCATGGATCTTTGTATTAGCCTGATAGTGTTGGGATCTCGAAATTTTGCTGTAGGTGAAGAAGGGATTCCTATCTCGAAATTCTGCTGTAGGTGAAGCGCCTCCTATAGGTCATGGAGATGACCAGGGATGCATTCGGAGGCGGGCGACGGAAAGCACTGGAAAGGAGTATTGTATTATGTATGGCCCTCTTTCGCTTTTTGGAAGGTTGTATAGTCGTTTTGATATATAAGATATAATTTCAGGTTCTACATACATATTGGTTTGAGATGTTTTCATTTTTTATCATTTCAATGAATAATGCAATCTGGATTTGTTTTATCATGTCAATTTGAGGCATTCTGTACGGGCTGGTTGGAGGAATACTATTTTTTGACGCACTATGTGTGAACATGTTGAAGGGGCATGGCCATCAACGAGCTTGTGGCAGAAGCTTGAATGTGAGTAGCTCCTATCTTTTGTGTACTTATTTTCAGTCTATCAATCAAAGAGTAGAATGATTACATGTGCAGTTATTTTGGTGTGAGCTTTGACAAGGGATGCCGATTGTTATGTTGAAGAGGCTAAAATCTTCCTCGGTAAGTGATGTGCATTATACATCTGATAAAAAAAGAGGCTTTAAGGAGTTGATTGTGCCCATGAGAGGTGGTCCTGATATTAGGCTTGCTATAACATGTCGTATTTAACACGTAATGTTCTTTACCAACCAAATATTCACGTTTTAGATTATAAAGAATGATGACTTCAAAGACAAAGAGCTCCAAGAACTCGGTTCTAGAACTTTTAGTTAGTCTGAGTAATGAAATGTGACCCTACTGGATGTTCTACCTCATTTCAGTTCTTCTCTTTTCCATTTAATTATTTATTTTATTCCAAGCTAACTGTCTTACATACCTATATTTTTCAATGCAAGACTACACGAAGACTATGGTCTATGGGATATCAAGCTCCTTCAAATAATCTGCACCAGTTCTTCTGGAGAATAATGTGTATGCATGGTCTACAATGGAGTTTACAAGATAGATTCACTTACTCAAAGATTCAGCCTAACATTTTCCATAAGGATTATGTATGTTATACCAACTCTCAGTAATCTCTACTACTAATGTCTTAGTTGGTAGTCTCGCCTCACTCCATCTCATCCCACCACTCCTATCTTTCGCCCACCTTTGACATCATCACATCACAACATTGGGCTGGCCCATTAACGTGTATGTGAACGCAATCCTCCCATCGCATGCCCTCCTCGCGATAATCCTGACGTCCTCGCGCTGCCATCCTCTTCTCCCTGATCTCCTCAACCAGCGTGCCTTCCTTGCGATCCTCCCGACGTCTCCTCGCGTCGCCGTCCTCTTCTCCCCAAACTCCTCTACCAGGGGGACTCCTCTATGACCCAGGCGGAGAGAACATTGTACGCAGGTTTTTTTGGCTTTCACCGGTTCGTTCTCTACCCCTCCTCCATGACTCTCTCGCGATCGATCTTTTCCAACGTCTAAATGCAATCCCTTCGTGGGGAAATATGGTGTGAAGGAGAGAGGCCGAGATGGCGAAGGTGAGGTGGGCGTCATCCCATTATAAAGGAGAGGGCTCCAGCGAGAAATGTCTCACTACGGCGAAAACCGAGCGGAAGGGGAGGGTCCGACAGGAAAACATAAGGGTGTGTCATGGGGTGAAGTTTTTATGTTGCTACACTAGATCGCGGGAACCTGCCGTCGACCTTGAGGTTGGGTTGGTGTATGAGAGAAAATAAGATTCAATATCAATAATTTATTTAATTTATGTATATACAGTACAGCCCGTAGCAACGCACGTGCGTTTTATTAGTTTTTATTATATAGGATTCACTGCCATACACGGCCCAGGCGGTAAAAGAAGAATAAAGTTTCCGTTTTGCTTCCACACGTTCCGCTCCTGCTCCTTCGTCACACCTCACGTCGGCAATCAATCAAAATCGGCAACCAACCAATCAGCGATCCAATTAATCACACATTGCAGCCGCATCTCTTTCCCCGCACAGAGTCATAATCGCATCGATGCCCACCTCTTCTGGATCATAACCGACAGCAGTTGTCGCCCATATCGCATCGTCTCCCTTCCGGATCATGCCGTCTTCTTTCGCATAGCGGCCGCCAGCGCTGCACCGTCTTCTGCCGGATCGCACCGTCTCCCGCTGTAGCCGTCTTCCACCATGCTGAAGCGGTCGTTGCCAACAGAACGCCTCCACCCCGCCCCATCTTCCAGCACCATGACTCCGTTAGGCCATCCGACTGTACGAGCAACGCAGCTGATCGGTGCATGAAGACGTACTGAACTCGGGACCTGGTCTGTGCTGTGCATGCAGGCATGCAGCTGAACTCGGGACACGCAGGCCTATGCTTGCAAAGTACTCCCTCCGTTTTGAGTATGCAGCAGCAGTAGCACTAGGGATAGTATATGCGAAAAGGTGTGACAGCACCCGGGAGTCCCGACTCCCCCTTACCCTGTTCGTTCAGCCATGTTAAAATTTGTGCTGTAGTCTGTCCAGCAGCAGACCTTTTGCAGTGTCAGAATAATTAGCTAGGCCCATTAATGAGACAAACAGCGGCGCCACTAGGCTGTCCAGGCAGGATAGGTCACAGGTACTAGCATTGTGATGTGTAGGACTGTCAGGAGGTCAGGCGGGTCAGGTTGAAGCGACAACCCATAGGCAGTGCATGCAAGGCATCTCCTCTGCACGTATTCTTTGTCATGGTCAGAGGAACCTGGTGGACCTCTAGAGGTTTCACATCAGCTCAGTTTTTGTATGAATATATTATCATCATTCTTTTTTTGTGGGGTATATTACCATCACTTGTTCCTTCCTTTCGGAGAGCAATAAAATGTTCTTGACCGAGATGAGATGAGCATGTTACCCGATTTGGCGCGTGTCATGGACAGTGGCGGGGCCAGGAAATAAAGGCTGGGTATTCATCCAAATTTTTTTTAGCTCCAAATGTAGTATATGAACCAAACAACACAACACTAGTAATATATGAACAAAACAACACTAGTATAACGGCAATAGCAATATTTCAATGTATCAGACGATAACAACATGAATACATAAATACCTTTTGATTAATAAAGTGATGATATCCTTCTTACAATATGTTAAATCCCTTCTTCACAAAAGCATCTTCACCGGGACATCTTGTTTTATCCTTGAACAAATAGCAAACGAAGCAGAAAGCGGCTTCTTTGTCCACACTATACTCAAGCCACTTGTAATCCTTAAACCAAGAAGGAGAAAAGCGATGCTGTAATCCACTTATATCTCTATACTCAAAATTATGATTCTTTGGTTGACATGCCCCCAACTCGATGTATCTCCTTCTAACTTTATCCTGGTCATTGACATTGTACCTAGAGATGGGGATCCGTTTCCCAAGATCAGACTCAAGTGCTTCCAAATCTACTTCAAACTGAACTTCATCATTTGCTTCATCATCTTCTACAATTAGGGTTGGGGAGCCAGCTGCACTCTCAGGTTCTGGGTGGCCATCATCAGGTTCATGTGCTTGCACAAGTGCCAGTTGCAGATTGCTCTCAATAGTAGGAGGAATGATACTACTGTTCTCAACTTTAACATCAGGAGGATTTGGTGTAGATGTCGAAGTTCTTTTATTTGCCTTGGAAGCTCTTTCCCACAATGCAACAATACTAACACCCTTCTTCTTCATCTGTGATACAAGATTAGAAAAAATACATCAGCAATCTAGTAATCTACTAAGTTGATCGTGTAGCAAACTAGTGTTCGGATCGTTCTAAACAAATGAATATGAATGCATTTTACAGCACAAGCAATTTGTCCTGACACAGAAAAATCAGTCTACAACATCATGAATAGCAGAGGAGTTGTACCGAATTATTCAACCAATAATATTTTCGCGCACTCAGTAGGCAGTAGCAGAGTGATGTGCATATTTGACAGCAACACAAGCAGCAATTTGTCCCCAAAACTTTAACCCGGAATACCCACCTTTAGGCAGTAGCTCGTTGCATTCAAATCCAGCACTAGTAGCAATTTGTCCAATTTGACTGCACTACCAATCCACCTACAAATAATAGAACTAGGAATTAGGAATTAGGAGCATGTGATTTGACTAGGAACTGGGAATTAGGAATTAGGAACTAGGACAAATCCAGCACTAGCTTGCTCTGTGATGCTCCAGGCGCTGCTACAATTTGACCAGGCGCTGCCGCATAAGCCCATAGGAATTAGAACTAGGAGAAGAGGAGAATAGAACCTGGTCCACTGCCGGCCTGCTGCTGGTCACCCGTTCAGCGGCTCCGCTTGCCGCTGCTTGCAATCAGTACTGGCCGTCGCCGCTGGCCGCTACTCGCCGCCGCCACCGCCGCTGGCCACAGTCGCTAGGTTAGGTTGGGGACTTGAGGAACGGCCGAGTGGGGGTTGGATCGAGTGAACGGAATGAGTGTAGCCGGTATCCTGTGTGGGCTATGGGCTGTGGGCCGTTAAATAAGACATGTATTAATTTTTTGGGGCCAAATCTTGGGTATTCATATGAATACACGTGAATACCCCTGGCGCCGTTATGAAAAATGAAGGTGGGATTCTGCCCTATGATGAACAGTGTGAAAAATCCTAGACTGATAATAGAACAGGCCTGGTCTAGATCCCGAGAAGCTATTTTTTGGACGGACGGGGGAGATAACTGGGTGCCTAGGCACCCGGGTGTTGAAAAATCCAATCTCATAGTATATGTGTGTTGACTGCCCGTGCGTTCTGCAAAGTACAGCGATTTTTGTTACCATTAACTTAGGTACGTGAAGTTGGCCCTTGAGTTAGTACAAAAGTATTTTCTTTCTGTGCTGGTTTAGCTAGCTACTGTGCTGTCGTTTTCAAACAGACTCACGGTCGTGCTATGGGGTTCTATTGTTCGTAATAAGATGGTAGTTGAACATGCACATCTTTTGGATGCCTATAATCTATATTTTGGTGGTGTAGATAAAGTGGTAAATCTATTTGCATCTTGTCGTCATTGAAGGACTGACCAACATCCAGCATCCTTTGTTGTGTCCAACATGGATACGACAAAATATATTCCCACTCCATATGATCATCGTTGAAGCTATTCTTTGAAGGAGTTGTATTTGAAGTTTTGAACACTATTATGATAGTTTTCTAAGAAATCCTAAAAAAATGCATTGGAAAACTTTGAACCAAACAATTCCAATACATGATCTCACAAATGCGGTGTTTTAGAACTGAAACTATTCTCGTCAAGTTTAATAGCCATGTCAAGTTTTTATAGCATATAAATTAGGAGAGAGAGGCGTTTTGGAGGATGAGCTCCATGAAGGCCTTCATTTTTGAAATTTTCAAATTCAAACTTTTATGGTTCAAAAATTCTGAAAAACATATGCGTGTATGTAAGGATCTAACCCACATGTGTCTAAAAATTTATGATGAAATACCTTGAGTTGCGACCTGTACAAAAAAGACAAATTTATGCCTGGGAGGATGAATAGTCTCATGTGTTAAACAACCACAGATTTGTCTTTTTTGCACAGCCCTCATTTCAATGTATTTTGAACTGAAAATTTACACACATGTGTGTTATGCCTTCATGTATATCTGTATTTTTTCAGAATTTTTTGAAATGTAAAAATATGAATTTTGATGAAATTTCAAATTTGAATTTGGAGGCCTCACTGGATGCCGAGCAGGCCTTTCTTACCAATTTCAGTAGTAAATATGGAGTTTCCGGCATGATCCATGAACATAACATCTGAGTAAGTTTCCCATTTTTTCCGCTAATCAAGTTCTCTAAAAAAATTCGTTGCAGATGGAGTCACCGACACTATCAAGTGAATGTATTCCTTGAAAGAATTGTCCAACTCCATCAACACAAGTAATATTGATTGATCAAGTAAATTGTAAATGTATCATGTGTTGGTAAATAACTAATTAGATTTTACTTTTTTTAGGTGTTGTCGACCTTAAAAGCCAACCTATAGATGCAAAATAATGGAATAGACAATGTGCCAGGGAGTGATATGCATAAATGGATCAATAGAAAGAAGATGAACTACTTATTGCATGCAAAAAGAATTTATGCCAGCAAGGTCGTGGTGAATTCAAGAGCCGTTTGAGTGTATTTTCTCAGAAAATGACCATAATTGTGTCATGCCACTTGGTGTTCTTCAATAGAGATTTAATCAATCCAGAATGTTGTAAATTGACATAGTTGAACCAGGGGAGACAATGCTGTTAACTTCCGCAACGATGAGCAAGGTGGCGAATACCCGCTAGAGCTATATGAGGTCTTTGAGAGCCACAAGCAGAGCCTTGATAGGCTATAAGAGTGGGAGAACTTCTAGCACCAGTCGACGGCTAGATCATCAACCATGTAAGGTATGGGGGCATACGACACACATGATTGTGTTTTCTGTATTTGTCCGTTCTTCTCAATCATGTATGACTAGGCAAGTACTTTTTTTTCTTTATTACAATATTTTGGAAAATAGAAGATCCCAATAATTCAATGCATGCAACTTCCATTGTATGAAAGCTTCATATATTTGAACAGTCAAACTTTAACAATATCTGCAAACAACACTCATGTACTTAATATCATGCCTTTGCATGAAGATTAAAATAAGAGATAACCACGTGGCAAGATCTCAAATAACTGAATGCATATATAAAACGGCTAGATATATTTTCCAACAAGGTATATGTCTGTTCTAACCATGCATCTTTCGTAGGGGCTACATGTAAGTTAAACCTCCTGAATATATTTGTGTGAAATAAATGCATGTCCCTAATGAGTGCTGAGAGGTAGGCATGCAGGCGGACGCGAGTCCGCGAACGTCCGCAAGACTAAAGTGTGGCATGGGCAAGCAGGGCATCAGTGGCTAATAAGTTTGTCAAAAGCTCTATTTTTGTCAACCATGTAATGCTACAAAGGCATCAACTCCATGCAACCCGTGCCCAAAAGGAGCAACTGTATTTATCTCTAATGCATGTTCATGTTTGGCCGAAATCCCCCCTTCTAATTTTTGCAGAGCTCTCACAGATCAAATAAGCATGCTACGAAGGTATGTTATATCAGAAGCGGCTTGGTTCCAACTTGCTATGATTTTATGATTTATCACTATTATATTGTTTTTTTAGGCACCACTATTATATTGTTAAACTCGGTACTCAAATACTAGAGGTGTACTACTTGCAGGGAATTTTCGGACATAGTTCATCTGTAAAGCCATATATAGAAACATCTATCGACTTACGATTCACTAACTGGGAGCCGTGCTTTCACTCCAGCAGCTGGAAGCTAGAGCAGCTTCCCACGCATAGACCTATTTCACAGATGGTGCTGTTGATCTGTGTGTTGTACTGTACCATTCTTTACCCCTAGCATCCATTCTTCTAACTTTTTGGCCAGTGGAGACACGTCTTCCACGAACTGCACCTTTAGATGTACATACGAGTTCATATTCATGTAAAAGCGCATGTTTATTCTTGGCAAAAACAAGAAACGTGTGTGTGACTCGAGATATACTTGACTGAAATGGTACAGGATGACTGCTCACGCTTCCTGTATGAATGTACATTTGACCTGTGGTTGTTTATCCCAGCCTGTAGTTTTGCTCTCCTTTGTTTGGCAAAATACAACCAGTGCATGATCGTTTCTCACATCACAAAGACATGACGCAGAAAACGCACAACAACATAGAGTTGGTAAATTTCGTGAGATCACAACAATTTTTGGTATAGGAGGTGAGGTGGATGTCATCTGGTATAGAAAGGGGGCTTCAGCGAAAATAGTTCAAACCGGGAGGGAAGGAAAGGGTCCGACAAAAAAAAGAAAAAGGGAAAGGTGTGTCGTGGGGTGGAGTTTTGTGTTGGGACCGCGTGTTGGAGCTAATATTGTGGATGGTTCGGACAATCACATTTCTCCCCCACATATGGCTGGATTTGGAGGAACCCAAACACGTCCGGCGTATGAGGGAGAAATGAGCTTCGACCTTGAAAACCACTTTAGTCTTTTTTTGGCGAGAAAACTTTCGATCTATTTATCTTCAATCATGTCAACAGAATGAACACCAGAAATAAAGAAAATTACATCCAAATCCGTAGACCATGACGACTACAAGCACTGAAGCGAGCCGAGGGGACGTCGACGTCATCGCCCCTCCCTCGCCGGAGCCGGGCAAAACTTGTTGTAGTAGATGGTCAGGAAGTCATCGTGCCAAGGCCCATAGAACCAGCGCAATAGAACAACAACCATCGTCGATGAAGAGTAGCGTAGATCGAAAGGATCCAACCTAAACACACACGAACGTAGACGAACGATGACCAGATCCACCAAATACAAATTCACCAGAGACACATCTCCACACGCCCACCGGTGATGCTAGACGCACCACCAGAATGTGGGCTAGGCGGGAAGAACCTTATTCCTTCTTCGGGGAGCCGCCACCGTCTCTCCTTCCTGAGCAGGACACAAACCCTAACAAAATTCAAGGAACATCTAAAATCAGAGCCCTCTCATCACCGGCAAGAGCCGGGATCCACCGCGCCCCAATGGCCCTAAGGCAACTGATACGTCTCTCACGTATCTATAATTTTTGATTGTTCCATACTATCATATTACCTATTTTGGATATTTAATGGGCTTTAATATGCTTTTTTATATTATTTTTGGGACTAACCTATTAACCGGAGGTCCAGTGCTAGTTTCTATTTTTTTGTCTATTTCAGTGTTTCGTAGAAAAGGAAAATCAAACAGAATCCAAACGGAATGAAACCTTCGCGAGAATCTTTCTTGGAACAAACGCAATCCAGGAGACTTGGAGTGGAAGTCTGGAACTCCGTGAGGCGGCCACGAGATAGGAGGGCGCGCCTGGGGGGTAGGGGCGCCCCCACCCTAGTGGGCACCACGAAACTCCACCGACGTACTTCTTTCGCCTATATATACTCTTATACCCTAAAAACATCATGGGGAGCCACGAAACCACTTTTCCACCGCCGCAGCCTTCTGTACCCGTGCGATCCCATCTGGGGCATTTTCCGGTGATCTGCCGGAAAGGGATTCGATCATGGAGGGCTTCTACATCAACACCACAACCTCTCCTATGATGTGTGGGTAGTTTACCACAGACCTTCGAGTCCATAGTTATTAGCTAGATGACTTCTTCTCTCTCTTTGGTTCTCAATACAAAGTTCTCCTCGATGTTCTTGGAGATTTATTCGAGTAATACGTTTTGCGGTGTGTTTGCCGAGATCCGATGAATTGTGGATTTATGTTCAAGTTTATCTATGAATAATATTTGGTTTCTTCTCTGAATTCTTATATGCATGATTTGATATCTTTACAAGTCTCTTTGAATTATCGGTTTAGTTTGGCCTACTAGATTGATCTTTCTTGCAATGAGAGAAGCGCTTAGCTTTGGGTTCAATATTACGGTGTCCTTTCCCAGTGACAGTTGGAGTAGCAAGGCACGTATTGTATTGTTGCCATCGAGGATAAAAAGATGGGGTTTATATCATATTGCTTGAGTTTATCCCTCTACATCATGTCATCTTGCTTAAAGCGTTACTCTGTTCTTATGAACTTAATACTCTATATGCATGCTGGATAGTGGTCGATGTGTGGAGTAATAGTAGTAGATGCAGAATCGTTTCGGTCTACTTAACACGGACGTGATGCATATATTTCATAGTCATTGCTTAGATATTCTCATAACTATGCGCTCTTCTATCAATTGCTCGGCAGTAATTTGTTCACCCACCGTAATACATGCTATCATGAGAGAAGCCACTAGTGAACCCTATGGCCCCCAGGTCTCTTTCTTATTGTATTTCATCTTTTTTTATTTACATCGCATCTCGTTACTATTTTGCAATCTTTATTTTTCAATCTATACAACAAAAATATCAAAAATATTTATCTTACTATCTTTATCAGGTCTCACTTTCGCAAGTGAACTTCAATTGACAACCCCTTTATCGCATTGGTTGCGAGGTTCTTGATTGTTTGTGCGGGTACTAGGTGACTTGCGTGTTATCTCCTATTGGATTGACACCTTGGTTCTTAAAAACTGAGGGAAATATTTACGCTATTTTACTGCATCACCCTTTCCTCTTCAAGGGAAAACCAACACATGCTCAAGAGGTAGCACAACCGGTGACAAGGTGGATCGACGACAGCGCCGGCGGGAGGTGGAGGAACCCTAAGTTTATTTTGGTGAGAAGAGTCAGGAGGCGGCGGTGGCTGCCTGAGGTCGCAGGTTTAGTGCGTCAACGCGATGCGATACTGACTTGGACTTGTGGTATGTGCCTCACTTTAATCATTTGTTTGATTCATTTATAAGCATTGTAGCCCGTAGCAACGCACGGGTGTTCTACTAGTCTACTTTAAACCTTGAGAGCGTTCGCAAACAGGAGGTAGATGGTGGACAGGCTGAGCCACGGCCCACCTTGAGATTCGAAAATGGGCTTTATACCATAGGAAAAAAGGTAAAAATAAAATTATATGTACAATTGCACTGTTGGCCCACCCTGCCCGGTGGGCTAGGTCTGCCACTGCCAAACAGGGATTGTCGATGTGGCTGGCTAAATCTGGGATTGCCGACTGTGCACGCGACTCGGCCGGCCCAACAGGAGCGAAGCGATTATTTTCCTTTTTTGTTTTCTTCGAGTCTATTTTTATTTCCTTTTTGTAATATACCTGACATATAAAAATACCAAAAAAATAGTCAAACTGTTGATTGCGCACACAATTGGGCCGGCCCACCATGTGCGGAGCGAGTTTATTTTTCCTTTATGATAAGGCGCCACGTCCCCGAGAATTGAACTTGCAACTTGGGGCTGCCGTACTCCTCGCGCAAGCCACTAGAACAAATGGTTGTTAGTGATTTAATGAGAGGCTCGGGATATTCAAACATCTGGCACAAAGTAGAGATTAGGGAAAAAATTTAGGGCAAACAAATATGGAAACGTAAAGAATATTATGAAAATGAACAACTTTTTGGAAACAGAATCAATTTCGAAAAAGTGAAAAAAAATTAAACATAAACGTTCATTGAAAAATAGGAACAAAATTTGAAACCTGAACAAAATTTAAAAATGCAAACACTTTTCGATTTTTTTTAAAAAACAAGAGCACCTTTTGGAACCTGAACAGATGTGTGAGAAAGATGCTATGTTTTCAGTAATATTTATAGATACTACTTGAACTATTCCTTTTTTATTCATGCCCGCGTTTCATATAGAGGTTAGTAAATCAATAATAGTGCCCTTGCCCATAAGACTCTAATTCAAGATTTCTCCTAATTTTTCTATAATTAACATGTTTTCTTTTTTTCTTTTCATTTTGGATTTTAAAACAGAATAGTACTTTTTTAAAAATGAACAACTTTTTGAAAACATGATCAATTTTGAAAAAGTACACACTTTTGAAAAATATGGGAATTAATGTTAAAACCTGAACAAAATTTTAATGCCTTAAAATTTTGAATTTTTAAAAATGGGAGCAACATTTTGCATAGTGTAAAAAAATGTTTATATAGTTTTGTAAAATGTTTATTGCATTAAGAGTAACTCTAGCAGACCCCGCATCCCATCCCGACCCGCAAAATAACCGCCAAAATGTGGTTCGGGACGGAAAAACCTGCCCGATCAGATCCTGCATCCCGCCTCGGTCCGCAAAAGTTATTAAGGGGCGTGGCAAAATCTCGGCCCCAACCTGCGTATTCGCGGGTTTCCCCCTCGCTGCTGCGGTGCCCTGCATATAAGCGGAAGCGGTTGGTGGAGGACATTTCAGCCCACGCTTTCCCCACCAACCACCTCCCCTCTCCTCCTCGCACCGTCGTCGGGCCGTCGCCCAAGATTCCGGCAAAAGCAGCCGACAGGAGCTCGCCGAAAGGCCGCCACACGCACGAGGCCTCCCCTATCCCCCCTGCACCGGCGGCCCACCGGATTTGCAGATCTGCAGACCTTCATCGCGGGCTGCCGGATTTGGCTTTTCCAGCCGCCGGTGGCTGCGCCAAGCGATGGAGTGGTCGAGGAGCCTCTCCTGCAGCCCCGACAAGGGCGCATCGCCGCATGCAGGTACGGGTTCGTCCTCCCGACGCCGCCGACGATTTGCGGGCATGGATTCGTCCGACCGTCCACCGGGCTCGGCGTTCGCGCAGCGGCTCTGTGGCTCGCCGATGCCGCTCATACAGTGTGACGACTGCACGCGGACAGTCTGCGGCTAACTTCGGGCACGCCAAAGCACTTGATAACCCACAAGTATAGGGGATCAATTGTAGCCTCTTTTGATAAGTAAGAGTGTCGAACCCAACGAGGAGCTAAAGGTAGAACAAATATTCCCTCAAGTTCTATCGACCACCGATACAACTCTACGCACGCTTAACGTTCGCTTTACCTAGAACAAGTATGAAACTAGAAGTACTTTGTAGGTGTTTTTGGATAGGTTTGCAAGATAATAAAGAGCGCGTAAATAAAAGCTAGGCACTGTTTAGATAAAGACACAACTAAGTTAGTTTTAGTAAGAGATTTTTGTCACGAGAAAGTTATTTGTCCCTAGGCAACCGATAACTAGACCAGTAATCATTATTGCAATTTTATTTGAGGGAGAGGCATAAGCTAACATACTTTTTCTTCTTGGATCATATGCACTTATGATTGGAACTCTAGAAAGCATCCGCAACTACTAAAGATCATTAAGGTAAAACCCAACCATAGCATTATAAGGCATCAAGTCCTCTTTACTCCCATACGCAAACAACCTACTTACTCGGGTATGTGCTTCTGTCACTCACGCCACCCACCGTAAGCAAATCATGAACATATTGCAAACCCTATAGCAGGGATCCCTCATGCTCGCACGACACGGAGAGCACCATAGGACAACACCAATAATAAAACATGCAACTCAAACCAATCACGATCATCAATTAATCCGTAGGACAAAACGGATCTACTCAAACATCATAGGATAGCCATACATCATTGTGAAACAATATATAGCGTTGAGCACCATGTTTAAGTAGAGATTACAATGGGTAAAAGAGGGGTTACACCGCTGCATAGAGGAGGGAAGAGTTGGTGATGATGACGGTGAAGTTGTTGGTGTAGATTGTGGTGATGATGATGGGCCCGGCGGCGTTCCGGCGCCACCGGGAGAGAGGGGGGGGGAGAGCCCCCTTCTTATTCTTCTTCTTCTTCTTCTTCTTCCTTGACCTTCGCCCTAGATGGGAGAATGGTTTCCCCTCTGGTCCATGGCCTCCATGGCGTGGGAGGGGCGAGAGCCCCTCCGAGATTGGATTTGTCTCTCTGTCTCTCTCTGTTTCTGCGTTTTAGATTATGCCCTTTCGCCGTTTCTTAAATTCCCGAAGATTCGTAACTTCGATTGGGCTGAATTTTGGACACAATTTTTATCCGGATATTAGTTTTTTTGCGGCGAAAGAAGGGCACCAACCGCCTTACCGGGTGGCCACGAGGGCCCAGGGCGCTTGCCCTGCCTCGTGGCCCCCTCGGGCATCGTCTCGCATTGATTCTTCTTCCAAAAAATCACATATATTCCAAAAAAAATCTCTGTCAGTTTTTATCCCATTTGGACTCCGTTTGATATGGATTTTCTACGAAACAAAAAACATGCAACAAACAGGAACTAGCATTGGGCACTAGATTAATATGTTAGTCCCAAAAATAGTATAAACAGTTTCCAAAAGTATATCAAAGTTGTAGAATATTGGCATGGAACAATAAAAAATTATAGATACAACGAAGACGTATCAGCATCCCCAAGCTTAATTCCTGCTCGTCCTCAAGTAGGTAAATGATAAAAAAGATAATTTTTGATGTGGAATGCTACCTGGCATAATCTTGATCATGTAATCTAATCATGGCATGAATATTAAGACACGAGTGATTCAAAGAAATAGTCTATCATTTGACATTAAGACAGTAATACTTCAAGCATACTAATAAAGCAATCATATCTTTTCAAAATAACATGGCCAAAGAAAGTTATCCCTACAAAATCATATGGTCTGGCTATACTCCATCTTCACCACACAAAGCATTTAAATCATGCACAACCCCGATGACAAGCCAAGCAATTGTTTCATACTTTTGATGTTCTCAAACCTTTTCAACTTTCACGCAATACATGAGCGTGAGCCATGGATATAACACTATAGATGGAATAGAATATGGTGATGGAGGTTGTGTGGAGAAGACAAAAAGGGAGAAAGTCTCACATCTACGCGGCTAATCAACGGGCTATGGAGATGCCCATCAATTGATGTCAATGGGAGGAGTAGGGATTGCCATGCAACGGATGCACTAGAGCTATAAGTGTATGCAAGCTCAAACTAAAACTAAGTGGGTGTGCATCCAACTTGCTTGCTGATACGTCTCCAACGTATCTATAATTTTTGATTCCTCCATGCTATTATATTATCTATTTTGGATGTTAATGGGCTTTATTTTACACTTTTATATCATTTTTGGGACTAACCTACTAACCGGAGGCCCATCCCAAATTGCTGTTTTTTTGCCTATTTTAGGGTTTCGAAGAAAAGGAATATCAAACGGAGTCCAAACGGAATGAAACCTTCGGGAACGTGATTTTCTCAACAAACGTGATCCAGGAGACTTGGAGTGTGCGTCAAGAAACGGTCGAGGAGGGCACGAGGCAGGGGGCGCGCCCTCCACCCTCATGGGCCCCTTGTTGCTCCACTGACGTACTTTTTCCTCCTATATATATCCACGTGCCCCCAAACATCCAGGAGCACCATGAAAACCTAATTCCACCGCCGCAACCTTCTGTACCCGAGAGATCCCATCTCGGGGCCTTTTCCGGAGCTCGGCCGGAGGGGGCATTGATCACGGAGGGACTCTACATCAACTCCATGGCCTCTCCGGTGATGTGTGAGTAGTTTACTTCAGACCTACGGGTCCATAGTTATTAGCTACATGGCTTCTTCTCTCTCTTTGGATCTCAATACAAAGTTCTCCTCAATTCTCTTGGAGATCTATTCGATGTAATCTTCTTTTGTGGTGTGTTTGTCGAGATCCGATGAATTGTGGGTTTATGATCAAGTTTATCTATGAACAATATTTGAATCTCCTCTGAATTCTTTTATGTATGATTTCTTTATCTTTGCAAGTCTCTTCGAATTATCAGTTTGGTTTGGCTACTAGATTGATCTTTCTTGCAAAGGGAGAAGTGCTTAGCTTTGGGTTCAATCTTGCGGTGCTCAATCCCAGTGACAGAAAGGGAACCGACACGTATTGTATTGTTGCCATCGAGGATAAAAAGATGGGGTTTATATCATATTGCATGAGTTTGTCCCTCTACATCATGTCATCTTACTTAAAGCATTACTCTGTTCTTATAAACTTAATACTCTAGATGCATGCTGGATAGCGGTCGATGTGTGGAGTAATAGTAGTAGATGCAGAATCGTTTCGGTCTACTTGTCGCGGACGTGATGCCTATATACATGATCATACCTAGATATTCTCATAACTATGCTCAATTCTATCAATTGCTCGATAGTAATTCGTTTACCCACCGTAATACTTATGCTCTTGGGAGAAGCCACTAGTGAAACCTATGGCCCCAGGGTCTATCTTCCATCATATTAATCTTCCAACACTTAGTTATTTCCTTTGTCGTTTATTTTACTTTGCATCTTTATTTCTCTTTATCATAAAAATACCAAAAATATTATCTTATCATATCTATCAGATCTCACTCTCGTAAGTGACCGTGAAGGGATTGACAACCCCTTTACTGCGTTGATTGCGAGGTTCTTATTTGTTTGTGTAGCTGTGTGGGACTTGAGTGTGATCTCCTACTGGATTGATACCTTGGTTCTCAAAAACTAAGGGAAATACTTACGCTACTTTGCTGCATCACCCTTTCCTCTTCAAGGTAAAACCAACGCATTGCTCAAGAGGTAGCAAGAAGGATTTCGGGCGCCGTTGCCGTGAGATTCGCGCCAAGTCAAGTCAAGATTTGACTCCTAACAACGAGCCATTTTTGGCACCGTTGCCCGTGTATACGCACAAGTCAAGACATACCAAGTACCCATCACAAACTCTTATCCCTCGCATTACATTATTTGCCATTTGCCTCTCGTTTTCCTCTCCCCCACTTCACCCTTTCCGTTTTATTCGCCCTCTCTTCCTCTCTCCCTCTCTTTCCGTTCACCTCTTTTTCGCTTGCTTCTTGTTTGCTCGTGTGTTGGATTGCTTGGTTGTCACGATGGCTCAAGATAATACTAAATTGTGTGACTTTACCAATACCAACAACAATGATTTTCTTAGCACTCCGATTGCTCCTCTTACAGATGCTGAATCTTGTGAAATTAATGCTGCTTTGTTGAATCTTGTCATGAAAGATCAATTCGCCGGCCTTCCTATTGAAGATGCCGCTACCCATCTAAACAACTTTGTTGATTTGTGTGATATGCAAAAGAAGAGAGATGTGGATAATGATATTGTTAAACTTAAGCTATTTCCGTTTTCTCTTAGAGATCGCGCTAAAGCTTGGTTTTCATCTTTGCCTAAAAATAGCATTGATTCATGGAATAAGTGCAAAGATGCTTTTATCTCTAAGTATTTTCCTCCCGCTAAAATCATCTCTCTTAGAAACGATATTATGAATTTTAAGCAACTTGATCGTGAACATGTTGCACAATCTTGGGAGAGGATGAAATTAATGATAGGTAATTGCCCTACACATGGTTTGAATTATGCCGGATTGAATTTTGCTTCTAGAAATCTTTTAGATTCGGCCGCGGGAGGCACTTTTATGGAAATCACTTTAGGAGAAGCTACTAAACTCCTAGATAATATTATGGTTAATTATTCTCAATGGCATACCGAAGGATCTAGTAGTAAAAAAGTGCATGCAATTGAAGAGATTAATGTTTTGAGTGGAAAGATGGATGAACTTATGAAATTTTTTGCTAATAAGAGTGCCCCTACTAATCCTAATGATATGCCTTTGTCTACTTTGATTGAGAATAATAATGAATCTATGGATGTGAAATTTGTTGGTAGGAACAATTTTGGTAACAACGCGTATAGAGGTAATTTTAATTCTAGGACGTTTCCTAGTAATTCCTCTAATAATTATGGTAATTACTACAACAATTCTTATGTAAATTTTAATAAGATGTCCTCTGATTTTGAATCTAATATTAAAGAATTTATTAGTTCGCAAAAGAGTTTCAATGCTTTGATTGAAGAAAAAATGCTTAACATTGATGAGTTGGGTAGGAACGTTCATAGAATTTCTCTTGATGTTGATTCTTTGAAACATAGATATATTCCACCTAAGCATGATATCGATGTGTCTCTCAAATCCATGAGAATTTCTATTGATGAGTGCAAAGAAAGAACCGCTAGGATGCGTGCTAAGAAAGATTGCTTTGTGAAAGCGTGTTCTTCTAGTTTTCATGATAATAAGGATGAAGATCTAAAAGTGATTGATGTGTCCCCTATTAAATCTTTGTTTTGCAATATGAATCTTGATAATGATGGGACTGAAGATGAGTCACCTTTACCTAGAAGGTGTTCCAAAAATTCAGAGTTAGATCTTGATGCTAAAATTGATAAAAGTGGGATTGAAGAGGTCAAAACTTTAAATAGCAATGAACCCACTATTTTGGATTTCAAGTAACTTAATTATGATAATTTCCCTTTGATAGATTGTATTTCCTTGTTGCAATTCGTGCTAAATTCTCCTCATGCTTATAGTCAAAACAAAGCTTTTACTAAACATATCGTTGATGCTTTGATGCAATCTTATGAAGAAAAACTTGAGTTGGAAGTTTATATCCATAGAAAACTTTATGATGAGTGGGAACCTACAATAAAAATTAAAATTAAAGATCATGAGTGCTATGCTTTGTGTGATTTGGGTGCTAGTGTTTCCACGAATCCAAAACTTTGTGTGATTTGCTAGGTTTCTGTGATTTTGATGATTGTTCTTTAAACTTGCACCTTGCGAATTCCACTATTAAGAAACCTATGGAAATAATTAATGATGTTCTTATTGTTTCAAATAGGAACTATGTGCCCGTAGATTTCATTGTTCTTGATATAGATTGCAATCCTTCATGTCCTATTATTTTTGGTAGACCTTTCCTTAGAACAAATGGTGCAATTATTGATATGATGGAAGGGAATATTAGATTCCAATTTCCATTAAAGAAAGGCATGGAACACTTCCCTAGAAAGAAAGTTAAATTACCATATGAATCTATTATGAGAGACACTTATGGATTGCCTACCAAAGATGGCAATACCTAGATCTATCTTCGCTTTTTTGCCTAGCTAGGGGCGTTAAACGATAGCGCTTGTTGGGAGGCAACCCAATTTTATTTTTAGTCCTTGATTTTTGCTCCTGTTTAGTAATAAATAATTTACCTAGCCTCTGTTTTGGTTGTGTTTTTGTGTTTAATTATTGTTTGTACCAAGTAGAACCGTTGAGAAGACTTGGGGAAGTCTTTTTAATCTTGCTGTAAAAAACAAAAACTTTAGTGCTCACGAGAATTGCTGACATTTTTATTTGAAAAGTGCTATTTAGTTAATTATTTTTGCAGATGGTTAATAGATAAATTACTCACATCCAGCAATTTATTTTAGAATTGTTGGGGTTCCAGAAGTTGCGTTAGCTACAGATTACTACAGACTGTTCTGTTTTTGACAGATTCTGTTTTTCTTGTGTTGTTTGCTTATTTTGATGAATCTATGGCTAGTAAAAGAGTTTATAAACCATAGAGAAGTTGGAATACAGTAGGTCTAACACCAATATAAATAAAAAATGAGTTCATTACAGTACCTTGAAGTGGTGTTTTGTTTTCTTTCGCTAACGGAGCTCACGAGATTTTCTATTTTGAGTTTTGTGTTGTGAAGTTTTCAAGTTTTGGGTAAAGATTTGATGGATTATGGGACAAGGAGTGGCAAGAGCCTAAGCTTGTGTATTCCCATGGCACCCCAAGGTAAAATTCAAGGACACCAAAAAGCCTAAGCTTGGGGATGCCCCGGAAGGCATCCCCTCTTTTGTCTTCGTCTATCGGTAACTTTACTTGGAGCTATATTTTTATTCACCAGATGATATGTGTTTTGCTTGGAGCGTCTTGTATGATTTGAGTCTTTGCTTTTCAGTTTACCACAATCATCCTTGCTGTACACACCTTTTGAGAGAGACTTACATGATTTGAAATTTATTAGAATACTATATGTGCATCACTTATACCTTTTGAGCTATATAGTTTATGCTCTAGTGCTTCACTTATATCTTTTAGAGCACGATGGTGGATTTATTTTATAGAAATAATTGTTCTCTCATGCTTCACTTATATTATTTTGAGAGTCCTTTAGAACAACATGGAAATTTGCTATAATATAAAACTTTCATAGAAGTGGATTGAGTACTATGAGAAGTTTGATACTTGATAATTGTTTTGAGATATGGAGATGGTGATATGAGAGTCATGCTAGTTGAGTAGTTGTGAATTTGAGAAATACTTGTGTTGAATTTTGTGATTCCCGTAGCATGCATGTATGGTGAACCGTTATGTGATGAAGTCGGAGCATGATTTATTTATTTATTGTCTTCCTTATGAGTGGCGGTCGGGGACGAGCGATGGTCTTTTCCTACCTATCTACCCCCTAGGAGCATGCGCGTAATACTTTGTTTCGATAACTAATAGATTTTTGCAATAAGTGAGTTCTTTATGACTAATGTTGAGTCCATGGATTATACGCACTCTCACCCTTCCATAATTGCTAGCCTCTCTAGTATCGTGCAACTTTCGCCGATACCTTAAACCCACCATATACCTTCCTCAAAACAGCCACCATACCTACCTATTATGGCATTTCCATAGCCATTCCGAGATATATTGCCATGCAACTTTCCACCGCTCCGTTATTATGACACGCTTCATCATTGCCATATTGCTTGCATGATCATGTAGTTGACATCGTATTTGTGGCAAAGCCACCGTTCATAATTCTTCATACATGGCACTCATGCATCATTGCACATCCCGGTACACCGCCGGAGGCATTCACATAGAGTCATATTTTGTTCTAAGTATCGAGTTGTAATTCTTGAGTTGTAAGTAAATAAAGTGTGATGATCATCATTATTAGAGCATTGTCCCGAGTGAGGAAAGGATGATGGAGACTATGATTCCCCCACAAGTCGGGATGAGACTCCGGACGAAAAAAAGAGAAAGACCATAAAAAAAAAGAAGACCCAAAAAATGAGAGAAAAAGAGAGAAGGGACAATGCTACTATCCTTTTTCCACACTTGTGCTTCAAAGTAGCATCATGATCTTCATGATAGAGAGTCTCCTATGATATCATTTTCATATACTAGTGGGAATTTTTCATTATATAACTTGGCTTGTATATTCCAATGATGGGCTTCCTCAAAATGCCCTAGGTCTTCATGAGCAAGCAAGTTGGATGCACACCCACTTAATTTCTTTCATTGAGATTTCATATACTTATAGCTCTAGTGCATCCGTTGCATGGCAATCCCTACTCACTCACATCGATATCTATTGATGGGAATCTCCATAGCCCGTTGATACTCCTAGTTGATGTGAGACTATCTTCTCCTTTTTGTCTTCTCCACAACCACCATTCTATTCCATATATAGTGCTATATCCATGGCTCACGCTCATATATTGCGTGAAGATTGAAAAAGTTTGAGAACATCAAAAGTATGAAACAATTGCTTGGCTTGTCATCGGGGTTGTGCATGATTTAAATATTTTGTGTGCTGAAGATAGAGCATAGCCAAACTATATGATTTTGTAGGGATAACTTTCTTTGGCCATGTTATTTTGACAAGATATAATTGATTAGTTAGTATGCTTGAAGTATTATTATTTCTATGTCAATATTAAATTTTTGTCTTGAATCTTTCGGATCTGAACATTCTTGCCACAATAAAGAAAAACTACATTGAGAAATATGTTAGAAAGCATTCCACATCAAAAATTCTTCTTTTATCATTTACCTACTCGAGGACGAGCATGAATTAAGCTTGGGGATGCTTGATATGTCTCCAATGTATCTATAATTTTTGATTGCTCCATGCTATTATATTATCTATTTTGGATGTTAATGGGCTTTATTTTACACCTTTATATCATTTTTGGGACTAACCTACTAACCGGAGGACCAGCCCAAATTGCTGTTTTTTTGCCAATTTTAGGGTTTCAAAGAAAAGGAATATCAAACGGAGTCCAAACGGAATGAAACCTTCGGAAACGTGATTTTCTCAACAAACATGATCCAAGAGACTTGGAGTGTGCGTCAAGAAACGATCGAGGAGGGCACGAGGTAGGAGGCGCACCTACCCCCCTGGGCGCGCCCTCCACCCTCGTGGGCCCCTCGGTTGCTCCACCGACGTACTTCTTCCTCCTTTATATATCCATGTACCCCCTAAACATCCAGGAGCACCATGAAAACCTAATTCCACCGCCGCAACCTTCTGTACCCGAGAGATCCCATCTCGGGGCCTTTTCCGGAGCTCGGCCGGAGGGGGCATTGATCACGGAGGGACTCTACATCAACTCCATGGCCTCTCCGGTGATGTGTGAGTAGTTTACTTCAGACCTACGGGTCCATAGTTATTAGCTACATGGCTTCTTCTCTCTCTTTGGATCTCAATACAAAGTTCTCCTCAATTCTCTTGGAGATCTATTCGATGTAATCTTCTTTTGCGGTGTGTTTGTCGAGATCCGATGAATTGTGGGTTTATGATCAAGTTTATCTATGAACAATATTTGAATCTCCTCTGAATTCTTTTATGTATGATTTCTTTATCTTTGCAAGTCTCTTCGAATTATCAGTTTGGTTTGGCTACTAGATTGATCTTTCTTGCAAAGGGAGAAGTGCTTAGCTTTGGGTTCAATCTTGCGGTGCTCAATCCCAGTGACAGAAAGGGAACCGACACGTATTGTATTGTTGCCATCGAGGATAAAAAGATGGGGTTTATATCATATTGCATGAGTTTGTCCCTCTACATCATGTCATCTTACTTAAAGCATTACTCTGTTCTTATAAACTTAATACTCTAGATGCATGCTGGATAGCGGTCGATGTGTGGAGTAATAGTAGTAGATGCAGAATCGTTTTGGTCTACTTGTCGCGGTGGTGATGCCTATATACATGATCATACCTAGATATTCTCATAACTATGCTCAATTCTATCAATTGCTCGACAGTAATTTGTTTACCCACCGTAATACTTATGCTCTTGGGAGAAGCCACTAGTGAAACCTATGGCCCCTGGGTCTATCTTCCATCATATTAATCTTCCAACACTTAGTTATTTCCTTTGTCGTTTATTTTACTTTGCATATTTATTTCTCTTTATCATAAAAATACCAAAAATATTATCTTATCATATCTATCAGATCTCACTCTCATAAGTGACCGTGAAGGGATTGACAACCCCTTTATCGCGTTGGTTGCGAGGTTCTTATTTGTTTGTGTAGGTGCGTGGGACTCGAGCGTGATCTCCTACTGGATTGATACCTTGGTTCTCAAAAACTGAGGGAAATACTTACGCTACTTTGCTGCATCACCCTTTCCTCTTCAAGGGAAAACCAACGCAGTGCTCAAGAGGTAGCACTTACTCATGAAGACCTAGGGTATTTGAGGAAGCCCGTCGTTGGAATATACAAGCCAAGTTCTATAATGAAAATTCTTACTAATATATGTAAGTGATAACTCAAGAGACTCTCTATATCAAGAACATGGTGCTACTCTGAAGCACAATGTGGTAAAAGGATTGTAACATTGTTCCTTCTCTTTTTTTCTTTTTTTTTCTTCTTTTTGTAGGCTTTTTGGCCTCTATCTTTGGGGGGGGGGGCTTCTTTGGCCACTTTTATTTTTATCATGGGACAATGTTCTAATAATGATGATCATCACACTTTTATTTACTTACAACTCAATATTACAACTCGATACTAGAACAAAGATATGACTCTATATGAATGCCTCCGATGGTGTATCGGGATGTGCAATGATCTAGCGTAGCAATGACATAAAAAACGGACAATCCATGAAAACATCATGCTAGCTATCTTACGATCATGCAAAGCAACTTGACAATAAATGCTCAAGTCATGTATATGATGATGATGGAAATTGCATGGCAATATATCTCGGAGTGGCTATGGAAATGCCATAATAGGTAGGTATGGTGGTTGTTTTGAGGAACATATAAGGAGGCTTATGTGTGATAGAGTGTATCGTATCATGGGGTTTGGATGCACCAACGAAGTTTGCACCAACTCTCGAGGTGATAAAAGGCAATGCACGGTACCGAAGAGGCTAGCATTGATGGAAGGGTGAGATTGCGTATAATCCATGGACTCAACATTAGTCATAAAGAACTCACATACTTACTGCAAAAACCTATTAGTCGTCGAAACAAAGTACTCCGCGCATGCTCCTAGGGGGATAGATTGGTAGGAAAATACCATCGTTCGTCCCCGACCGCCACTCATAAGGAAGGCAATCAATAAATACTTGATGCTCCGACTTCGTTACATAACGGTTCACCATACGTGCATGCCACGGGAATCACAAACTTCAACACAAGTATTTCTACAATCCACAACTACCCACTAGCATGACTCTGATATCACCATCTTTATATTGCAAAACTATTGCAAGGAATCAAACATATCATATTCAGTGATCTACAAGTTTTATGCAGGATTTTATGACTAACCATGTGAATGACCAGTTCCTGTTGAAAGTGCTAGTTATCGACTAGGGGGGGGGGGTGAATAGGCGATTTTTATGAAAGTCTTCAAAACATGGGAGTTTCGAAGACAAACTATAGAAATGAACCTATAACCATGCAGCGGAAGGTAGACTACACTAGACAAGCCATAGTCAAGTATTCAATGAAGTGAGAGCACGAAGACTAATAGCAGCTAGGCAGTACGGATCAGGATGGAAGATAGTATGAAACCAATCTGAACAAATAGTCACACAGTGAAGACAAATGGACAATGCAAACAGGCAATGACTTCACAAGGACCAACTGTAAATAAAGAGATGGGAAGGATAGAACTAGTGTCTTGTTGAAGACAATGATTTGTTGGACCAGTTCCAGTTGCTGTGACAACTGTGCATCTGGTTAGGGAGGCTGAGATTTAACTCAGAAGACCGTGTCTTCACCTTATTCCCCTTGAGCTAAGGACACCCAGTCCTCGCCCAATCACTTTGGTAAGTCTTCAAGGTAGACTTCCAAACCTTCACAGACTTCGTTCACCGGCGATCCACAATGACTCTTGGATGCTCAGAACGCGACGCCTAACCGGCTGGAGGATTCACAGTCCTCAAGTGTAACAAGTCTTCAGATCACACATACAAGAAGACTTCAGTGATGCCTAACACTCTTTGGCTCTGGGTGTCTAGGGCTTTGTCCTCGCAAGGATTTCTCTCTCAAAGGCTTCGAGGTGGGTTGCTCTCAAACGACAAAAGCCGTGCACTAACTCTGAGCAGCCACCAATTTATGGTGTAGGGGGTGGGCTATTTATAGCCACTAGGCAACCCGACCTGATTTGTCCGAAATGACCCTGGGTCACTAAGGAACTGACACGTGTTCCAACGGTCAGATTTCAAACACACGTGGCAACTTTACTTGGGCTAAAAGTAAAGGTGACTTATCCAGCTCTGGATAAGTTTTGCTCTCATTGTCTTCGCTCAAAGACATAGGATTTTGATTAAGCATCACTTCAGTCACTCTGACTTTGTTCACTGGGACCCCACTTAACAGTACGGTGGTTCCTATGACCCAACAAAGAAGAAAAGGAAACAACGAAACAACTAAGTCTTCGCACTCCATAGTCTTCACGCAATGTCTTCTCTTGTCATAGTCTTCAATGTGAATGTCTTCACATACCACCTTTGTCTTCAATGTCTTCATACATTTTTAGGGGTCATCTCCGGTAGGTAAACCGAATCAATGAGGGACTACTACCTGTGTTGTCCTGCAATTCTCACAAACACATTAGTCCCTCAACCAGGTTTGTCGTCAATACTCCAAAACCAACTAGGGGTGGCACTAGATGCACTTACAATCTCCCCCTTTTTGGTGATTGATGACAAACTGGTTGAAGTTTTCAACGAGGATAAAAGTATGTGAAATTGTAAAGGATTTAGGTATTGTCTTCGTAAGTAGCAGAAAGGCTTCCCCTGAAGATGTGCATATAAGTATTTTGCTTTTGAATGCAAATGCACATGGCAGGTTGTATTTGCGGAGCTCCTCTTCTACTTATGAAGACAATTCATCATGCATGAAAGGATATAATGAACATAATGACATGCATAATGAAAAATGGACGTCTGCAAACTGACTTCGTGCGGGATATATCATCGCACATGCGGAATTTATCATCGCATCACATAGTTGACGAAAAGGTAGCAGACGACCATCAAGTTTAAGTGTTACAACTCAAAAGAACCAAATGTATCAAAAGCGAGAGTTGTAAGCACTTGGCAAATGTAGCAAAAGTATAGCAACCACCCATATGGACCCGCTTGAAGACTATCAACTCATATGCTTCTCCCCCTTTTGTCAGTAATGACCAAAAAGGTTTGAAGACATGAGCTTGCTACTCGTTCCCATGCGGAGTAGGCGATGAAGAAGGGTCGTCGTTGAGGTTTGGTGGTGCAAACGAACTTGGTGCAGTGTCAATACGCGACGAACTTGGAGGTGGTGAGGTAGCATCATCTTGATCATCTATGACTCTGGCATTAACTGTTGCAGCTGAGGAAGAAGAGTCAGAGTCTTCAAGTGAGGGAGTCCGACGCAAGTGAGCATTCCTTGGAGGAGTTGAGTCAAACTTGAATCTCTCTGTTAAGCCATCATCTTGAAGACCAGCTTCAGCACTGAGCAACGTCAAGCTCTTCCATGACCTCCGACAGGTTTCATGTGTAACAAAGGCATTCTTGGTGGCAAGATTTTGAATGCGATTGACATCCACCAAGAGGCTTTGCATCTGGCGCTTAAGCCAGTCATGATGCTTATCCTGTTTCTGATGTAGAGCGACGAGAAGCTCTCGGTCATTGAGAACACGAGATCGCTTCCGAGGCCTTTGGGCGATGGTACTTGCAGTGGCTTCAGTTTGGGTGCGAGTGGCACGTGTGTTGCCAGCCAAGGGATAAACACGAGAAACGACCTGAACTCCTTCAATGGGTTGGGTGAAGCTTTGATGATCGACATTGTGAAGATAAATTGGCTCCTTTGCAGGCTCTGGGTAAATGGCTTCGACAGACAGATCAACCTCTGGCAAGAATATAAGGTGATTGCGCGCAGATGACTGATAGTTGATAGCAGAGTGAAGCTTGATGATGCACATTACCCATGGAGCATAGAACTTCAGACCAAAGATATCGGAGCCGTATGCAGCCAATTGTCTGATGAAGAAGTCTTGAGCATTGAAGCTGATGCCATTGAAGATATAAAAAACCAATGTCTTCATTGCTCCTTCAAGCTTCGCTGCATGAGAATGTCCTTTGACAGGCTAGAGAGTTCGCCTGATAATATGATAAATAGTGCGGGGCAGATACTCTAGGTCTTCAACAAAGAACTCCTTAGGATAGTCAGCGTCTTGTGGCAGTGGCTTCATCATGCTCAGCATTTGGCTCATATTTGGCTCTGGCTTCTGGAAGATGCTTTCCAACGCATTCTGGTGTAGCTGACAATCTGGTTCATAATGTTCGCCAGGAGTGGGCAGGGCAGTAAGCTCAATGATGTTTTGGGCTTTAGCTTCATGGTGTACATCGCCTGTCATCCACTCAAGAATCCAAGTCTTCGGATCCCTGTTGTAGCCGCGCATGTGAAGGGTAGCGTAGAATTGTAGTAGAAGCTCTTCATTCCAATGTTCTTTGGCAGTCACAAACTGTAGAAGACCAGCATCTCTGAAGCAGTCAAGGGCTTCTTCTAGGCAGGGCAGGCTATCCATGGCTTCGCTATCTAGACGCATATGAGGGAAAATGTGCCCCTGATTGTATAAGATGCAGGAACAGTAACCGCGCTGCTGATAACTCCAGAATCGATCTGAGGAGATTCTTGGCCTTGTGTAGGGGTTCTTGGCACTGTCAAAAATGTGTTGTGTGCCTTGAAGCCATTTAGACTAAATGATCATGCTGAAGTTGCAGTACCTGGAAACCTTAGTAGCCTTGGCTTTGGCTTCTGGACCTGAGACCTGTGCTCCACATGATAGTCAAATTGCGGACCGGCAGGAGGTGGAGGAACCAGAATGGGCTAGTGGATGGTGGTAAGTTGGCCTTGATAGAATGCTTTCTCAAGGGTGTGTGGCCATGGAGGCGGTATAGGAGAAGTGGCATTGACTTCTGGCTGCAGATTGGCTTCAGGTGCAATCACTTCTGGCACCACATTAACTTCAGGTGCCACAGTAGCTTCAGCCATGACAACGTCATTGGCGTCAGTATGGGTGTTGGTGGTCGCCTCAATGTTATCAGCCTCCACTCAAGTAGCTGGAGGGTCAGTCACGTTCTCCTCGAGAACAACTTCACGGTTGGTTGGGGGTGTAGCAACACGTTCTACTTCAAGTCTTGGTTCTTCTTGTTCATCGGCTGATGCAGCCAGAATATCTTCAGCCGCTTCAGCTTCAGACTCGGGGATGTTCGCAATAGGAGAGGCTTCAGGAAAGACTTGGCGTGAAATGGATTGGTGCTCTTCTCCTTCTGGAACACTTGACAAAGTGACATGTGGCCTTGGTCCTTTGCGAAGCCTGCGGAGTGCGGGCGACGCCTTTGGAGAGGGAGTTGGCTGTGTTGGGGATCGTAGCAGAAATTTAAAATTTTCTACGCATTACCAAGATAAATCTATGGAGTAAACTAGCAACGAGGGGAAGGGGAGTGCATCTACATACCCTTGTAGATCGCTAAGCGGAAGCGTTGCAAGAACGTGGATGAAGGAGTCATACTCGTAGCGATTCAGATCGCGGTTGATTCCGATCTAAGCGCCGAACCACGACGCCTCCGCGTTCAACACACGTGCAGCCCGGTGACGTCTCCCACGCCTTGATCCATCAAGGGGGGAAGGAGAGGTTGGGGAAGACTCCGTCCAGCGGCAGCATGATGGCGTGGTGGTGGTGGAGGAGCGCGGAACTCCAGCAGGGCTTCGCCAAGCACTACGAGAGACAAGGAGGGAGAGAGGTAGGGCTGCGCCAAGAGGGAGATGATCTCGTGTGTCTTGCAGCCCCCAATACCTCAAGTATATATAGGGGAAGGGGAGGGGCTACGCCCCCATCTAGGGTTCCCTCCCTAGGGGTGGCGGCAGCCCCAAAACCCATCTAGGGTGGCGGCCAACGGGGGAGAGAGGGGGGCGCACCTAGGGTGGGCCTTAAGGCCCATATGGACCTAGGGTTTGCCCCCTCCCACTCACCAGGGCCTTGGGCCTTGGTGGGGGGCGCACCAGCCCACCTGGGGCTGGTCCCCTCCCACACTTGGCCCACGCAGCCTTCTAGGGCTGGTGGCCCCACCTGGTGGACCCCCAGAACCCTCCCGGTGGTCCCGGTACGTTACCGATAGCACCCGAAACTTTTCCGATGACCAAAACGGGACTTCCCATATATAAATCTTTACCTCCGGACCATTCCGGAACTCCTCATGACGTCCGGGATCTCATCCGGGACTCCGAACAACATTCGGTAACCGTGTACATACTTTCCCTATAACCCTAGCGTCATCGAACCTTAAGTGTGTAGACCCTACGGGCTCGGGAGTCATGCACACATGGCCGAGACAACTCTCCGGTCAATAACCAACAGAGGGATCTGGATACCCATGTTGGTTCCCACATGCTCCACGATGATCTCATCAGATGAACCGCGATGTCAAGGATTCAATCAATCCCGTATACAATTCCCTTTGTCTATCGGCACGATACTTGCCCGAGATTCGATCGTCGGTATCCCGATACCTTGTTCAATCTCGTTACTGGCAAGTCTCTTTACTCGTTCCGTAACACATCATCCCGTGATCAACTCCTTGGTCACATTGTGCACATTATGATGATTTCCTACCGAGTGGGCCCAGAGATACCTCTCCGTTACACGGAGTGACAAGTCCCAGTCTCGATTCGTGCCAACCCAACAGACACTTTAGGAGATACCCGTAGTGCACCTTTATAGCCACCCAATTACGTTGTGACGTTTGGCACACCCAAAGCACTCCTACGGTATCCGGGAGTTGCACAATCTCATGGTCTAAGGAAATGATACTTGACATTAGAAAAGCTTTAGCATACGAACTACACTCTTGTGCTAGGCTTAGGATTGGGTCTTGTCCATCACATCATTCTCCTAATGATGTGATCCCGTTATCAACGACATCCAATGTCCATGGTCAGGAAACCGTAACCATCTATTGATCAACGAGCTAGTCAACTAGAGGCTTACTAGGGACATGGTGTTGTCTATGTATCCACACATGTATCTGAGTTTCCTATCAATACAATTCTAGCATGGATAATAAACAGTTATCATGAACAATGAAATATAATAATAACTAATTTATTATTGCCTCTAGGGCATATTTCCAACAGTCTCCCACTTGCACTACAGTTAATAATCTAGTTCACATCGCCATGTGATTAACACTCACAGGTCACATCGTCATGTGACCAACATCCAAAGAGTTTACTAGACTGAATAATCTAGTTCACGTCACTATGTGATTAACACTCAATGAGTTCTGGGTTTGATCATGTTATGCTGGTGAGAGAGGTTGTAGTCAACAGGGCTGCAATATTCAGATCCCTATGTATTTCGCAAAACTTTATGTCATATTGTAGATGCTGCTACCATTCCACTTGGAGCTATTCCAAATTGTTGCTCCATTATACGTATCCGGTATCTCTACTAAGAGCTATCCGGATAGGTGTTAAGCTTGCATCAACGTAACTCTTTACGTCGAACTCTTTATCACCTCCATAACCGAGAAACATTTCCTTATTCCTCTAAGGATAATTTTGACCGCTATCTAGTGATCCACTCCTAGATCACCTTTGTACCCTCTTGCCAGACATGTGGCAAGGCACACATCAGGTGTGGTACTCAGCATGGCACACCGTATAGTGCCTATGACAAAAGCATAGGGGACGACCTTCGTCCTTCCTCTTTCTTCTGCCGTGGTCAAGCTTTGAGTCTTACTCAACTTCACACCTTACAACTCAGGTAAGAACCCCTTCTTTGACTGATCTATTTTGAACTCCTTCAAAAACATGTCAAGGTGTGCGTTCTTTGAAAGTATCATTAGGTGTCTTGATCTATTTCTATAGATCTTGATGCCCAATATGTAAACAGCTTTATCCAGGTCTTCCTTTGAAAATCACCCTTCAAACAACCGTTCATGCTTTCCAGAAATTCTACATTATTTCGATCAACAATATGTCATCCACATATACTTATCAGAAATGTTGTAGTGCTCCCACTCACTTTCTTGTAAATACAAGTTTCTAGCAAACATTGTATAAACCTAAAAGCTTTGATCACTCGATCAAAGCATATATTCCGACTCCGAGATGCTTGCTCTAGTCCATAGAAGGATTGCTGGAGCCAGCATACCTTTTAGCATCCTTAGGATCGCAAAACTTTTTATTGTATCACATACAACTTTTTTCTTACGAAAACTGGTAAGAAAACTTGTTTTGACATCCATTTGTCAGATTTCACAATCGAAAAATACAACTAATGCTAACATGATTCCGACGGACTTAAGCATCGCTACGGGTGAGAAATTCTCATCATAGTCAACTCCTTGAACTTGCGAAAAGACACTTTCCCACAAGTCGAGCTTCATAGACGGTAACATTACCGCCCACGTCCGTCTTCTTCTTAAAGATCCATTTATCTCAATGGCTCGCCGATCATCGGGCAAGTCCACCAAAGTCCATACTTTGTTCTGATACATGGATCCTATCTCGGATTTCATGGTTTCTAACCATTTGTCGGAATACGGGCCCACCATCGCTTGTCCATAGCTCGTAGGTTCATTGTTGTCTAACAACATGATATCTAAGACAGGATTACCGTACCACTCAGGAGTAGTACATATCCTTGTCGACCTACGAGGTTCGATAGCAACTTGATCCGAAGCTTCATGATCACTATTATTAACTTCCTATTCAATAGACGTAGGCGCCACAGAAAACATCTTTCTGTGTTGCATCACTCTCTGGTTGAAGTAAAGGTTCGCCAACCTCATCAAGTTCTATCTTCCTCCCACTCAATTCTTTTGAGAGAAACTCCTTCTCAAGAAAGGATCCGTTCTTAGCGACAAACAATTTGCCCTTGGATCTGAGATAGAAGGTATACCCAACTGTCACCTTTGGGTATCCTATGAAGATGTGTTTGTCCGCTTTTGGGTTCGAGCTTCTCCGGCTGAAGCCTTAAGTATCGCAGCCCCAAACATTAAGAAACGACAATTTTGGTTTCTTGCCAAACCATATTCATACGACGTCATCTCAACGGACTTAGATGGTGTCCTATCTAAAGTGAATGCAGCTGTCTCTAACGGATATCCTCAAAATGAAAATGGTAGATCGGTAAGAGACATCATAGATCGCACCATATTTGATAAGGTTCGATTACGATGTCCGGACACACCATTACCCTGTGGTGTTCCAGGTGGCTTCAACTGTGAAACAATTCCACAATGTCTTAAGTGATTACCAAACTCATAACTCAGAAATTCTCATTGATCAGATCGTAGGAATTTGATCTTCTTGTTATGATGGTTCTTAACTTCACTCTGAAACCGCTTGAACTTTTCAAATGTTTCAGACTTGTGCTTCATTAAGTAAATATACCTATATCTACTCAAATCGTCAGTGAAGATGAGAAAATAGCGATATCCACCGCACGCTTCAATTCTCATTGGATCACACGCATCAGCATGTATGATTTCCAACAAGTCACTTGCCCGTTTCATTGTACCTGAAAACGGGGTCTTAGTCATCCTGCCCATGAGGCATGGATCGCATGTGTCAAGCGATTCAAAATCAAGTGACTCCAAACATCCATCGACACGGAGTTTCTTCATGCATCTTACGCCAATATGACCTAAGCGGCAGTGCCACAAGAAAGTGGTACTATCTACATCTTTTAGCGTGAACATGTGTATTAGCACGACCGAGATTCACTGAACCATTCACATAGGGTGCATGACCATGAAAGGTATTATTCATGTAAATAGAATAACCATTATTCTCTAACTTAAATGAATAACCGTATTGCAATGAGCATGATCTAATCATATTCATGCTTAACGTAGACACCTGATAACATTTATCTAGGTTCAATACTAATCCCGAAGGCAGATGGAGCGTGCGATGGTGATCTCATCAACTTTGGAAACACTTCCAACACACATCGTCACCTCGCCCTTAGCCAGTCTCCGTTTAGTCCGTATCTTTTGCTTCAAGTCACCAATAATAGCAACTGAACCGGTATCCAATACCCAGGTGCTACCAGGAGTACTAGTGAGGTACACATTAATAACACGTATATACTTTGTTGAAGTTGCCAGCCTTCTTATCCACCATGCATTTGGGGTAATTCCGCTACCAGTGACCGTTCCCCTTACAATAGAAGCACTTAGTCTCGGGTTTGGGTTCAACCTTGGGTTCCTTCACTGGAGCGGCAACTGGTTTGCCATCCATGAAGTTTCCCTTCTAGCCCTTGCCCTTCTTGAAACCAGTGGTCTTGTTAAACCATCAACACTTGATGCTCCTTCTTGATTTCTACCTTTTGCAGTCTTAAGCACCGCGAATAGCTCCGGGATCAACTCCATCCCTTGCATGTCATAGTTCATCATGAAGATCTAGTAGCTTAGTGATAGTGGCTAAAGAACTCTATCAATCACTATCTTATCTGGAAGTTTAACTCCCACTTGATTTAAGTGATTGTAGCACCCAGACATTCTGAGCACATGCTCACTAGCTAAGCTATTCTCCTCCATCTTGTTAGCAAAAGAACTTGTCAGAGGTCTCATACCTCTCAACACGGGCATGAGCCTGAAATCCCAATTTCAGCTCTTGGAACATCTCATATGTCTTATGGCGTTCAAAACGTCATCGGAATCCCGATTCTAAGTCGTAAAGTATGGTGCACTAAAATATCAAGTAGTCATCAGGATGTGTCTGTCAGGTGTTCACAACATCCACAGACGACGTTGTAGGGGTTTGCACATCAAGCGGTGCATCAAAGACGTAAGCCTTCTGTGTAGCAGTGAGGACACTCCTCGGACTACGGACCCAGTCCGCATCATTGCTTACAATATCTTTAAACTTGGTCTTTCTCTAGGAATGTATTGAAACATGGAGCTACAACGTGAGATATTCATCTACAACATATTTGCAAAGACAATTTAGACTATGTTCATGATAATTAAGTTCATCTAATCAAATTATTTTATGAACTCCTACTCAGATAGACATCCCTCTAGTCATCTAAGTGAAACATGATCCGAGTCAACTAGGCCGTGTCCGATCATCACGTGAGACGGACTAGTCAACATCGGTGAACATCTTCATGTTGATCGTATCTTCTATACGACTCATGCTCGACCTTTCGGTCTTCCGTGTTCCGAGGCCATGTATGTACATGCTAGGCTCGTCAAGTCAACCTAAGTGTATTGCGTGTGTAAATCTGGCTTACACCCGTTGTATTCGAACGTTAGAATCCATCACACCCGATAATCACGTGGTGCTTCAAAACAACGAACCTTCGCAATGGTGCACAGTTAGGGGGAACACTTTCTTGAAATTATTACGAGGGATCATCTTATTTAAGCTACCGTCATTCTAAGCAAATAAGATGTAAAACATGATAAACATCACATGCAATCAAATAGTGGCATGATATGGCCAATATCATTTGCTCCTTTTGATCTCCATCTTTGGGGCTCCATGATCATCGTTGTCACCAGCATGACACCATGATCTCCATCATCGTGTCTTCTTGAAGTTGTCTCGTCATCTATTACTTCTACTACTATGGCTAACGCTTTAGCAATAAAGTAAAGTAATTACATGACGTTTATGTTGACACGCAGGTCATAAATAAATTAAGACAACTCCTATGGCTCCTGCCGGTTGTCATACTCATCGACATGCAAGTCGTGATTCCTATTACAAGAACATGATCAATCTCATACATCACATATATCATTCATCACATCCTTTTGGCCATATCACATCACACGGCACATGCTGCAAAAACAAGTTAGACGTCCTCTAATTGTTGTTGCAAGTTTTTACGTGGCTGCTATAGGTTTCTAGCAAGAACGTTTCTTACCTACTCCAAAACCACAACGTGATATGCCACCTATTTACCCTTCATAAGGACCCTTTTCATCGAATCCGATCCGACTAAAGTGGGAGAGACAGACACCTGCTAGCCACCTTATGCAACTAGTGCATGTCAGTCGGTGGAACCTGTCTCACGTAAGAGTACGTGTAAGGTCGGTCCGGGCCGCTTCATCCCACGATGCCGCCGAATCAAGATAAGACTAGTAACGGCAAGTAAAATGACAAAATCGATGCCCACAACAACTTGTGTTCTACTCGTGCATAGAAACTACGCATAGACCTGGCTCATGATGCCACTATTGGGGATCGTAGCGGAAATTTAAAATTTTCTACGCATTACCAAGATCAATCTATGGAGTAATCTAGCAATGAGGGGAAGGGGAGTGCATCTACATACCCTTGTAGATTGCTAAGCGGAAGCGTTGCAAGAACACGAATGAAGGAGTCGTACTCGTAGCGATTCAGATCGCGGTTGATTCTGATCTAAGCGCCGAACCACGGCGCCTCCGCGTTCAACACACGTGCAGCCCGGTGATGTCTCCCATGCCTTGATCCAGCAAGGGGGGAAGGAGAGGTTGGGGAAGACTCCGTCCAGCAGAAGCACGACGGTGTGGTGGTGGTGGAGGAGCGCGTAACTCCAGCAGGGCTTCGCCAAGCACTACGAGAGACGAGGAGGGAGAGAGGTAGGGCTGCGCCAAGAGGGAGATAATCTCATGTGTCTTGCAGCCCCCAATACCTCAAGTATATATAGGGGAAGGGGAGGGGCTGCGCCCCCATCTAGGGTTCCCTCCCTAGGGGTGGAGGTAGCCCCAAAACCCATCTAGGGTGGCGGCCAAGGGGGGAGAGAGGGGGCGCACCTAGGGTGGGCCTTAAGGCCCATCTGGACCTAGGGTTTGCCCCCTCCCACTCACCAGGGCCTTGGGCCTTGGTGGGGGGCGCACCAGCCCACCTGGGGCTGGTCCCCTCCCACACTTGGCCCACGCAGCCTTCTAGGGCTGGTGGCCCCACCTGGTGGACCCCGGGACCCTCCCGATGGTCCCGGTACGTTACCGATAGCACCCGAAACTTTTCCGATGACCAAAACGGGACTTCCCATATATAAATCTTTACCTCTGGACCATTCTGGAACTCCTCATGACGTCCGGGATCTCATCCGAGACTCCGAACAACATTCAGTAACTGCGTACATACTTTCCCTATAACCCTAGCGCCATCGAACCTTAAGTGTGTAGACCCTACGGGCTCGGGAGTCATGCACACATGGCCGAGACAACTCTCCGGTCAATAACCAACAGCAGGATCTGGATACCCATGTTGGTTCCCACATGCTCCACAATGATCTCATCGGATGAACCACGATGTCAAGGATTCAATCAATCCCGTATACAATTCCCTTTGTCTATCGGTACGATACTTGCCCGAGATTCGATCGTCGGTATCTCGATACCTTGTTCAATCTCGTTACCGGCAAGTCTCTTTACTCGTTCCGTAACACATCATCTCGTGATCAACTCCTTGGTCACATTGTGCACATTATGATGATGTCCTACCGAGTGGGCCCAGAGATACCTCTTCGTTTCACGGAGTGACAAATCCCAGTCTCGATTCGTGCCAACCCAACAGACACTTTCGGAGATACCTGTAGTGCACCTTTATAGCCACCCAGTTACGTTGTGACATTTGGCACACCCAAAGCACTCCTACGGTATCCGAGAGTTGCACAATCTCATGGTCTAAGGAAATGATACTTGACAATAGAAAAGCTTTAGCATACGAACTACACGATCTTGTGCTAGGCTTAGGATTGGGTCTTGTCCATCACATCATTATCCTAATGATGTGATCCCGTTATCAACGACATCCAATGTCCATGGTCAGGAAACCGTAACCATCTATTGATCAACGAGCTAGTCAACTAGAGGCTTACTAGGGACATGGTGTTGTCTATGTATCCACACATGTATCTAAGTTTCCTATCAATACAATTCTAGCATGGATAATAAACGATTATCATGAATAATGAAATATAATAATAACTAATTTATTATTGCCTCTAGGGCATATTTCCAACAGGATGGGCCACAAAGTCATCGTCTTCAAGCACCGAAGTGGTGACTTGAGGTGGGGGAGTACTTGGGGATTCTTCTTGACGGGGGGAGTCTTGTGAGTGATTAGCCCATGAGTCATCCTGGGCAATTGGCGTCAATGAACGACCAATGTTGATGAGTTCGCTGTTCGTGAGAACAAGCGATGATACCACATTGTGTTCGATCTGAGGAAGGAATTCATCATCTTCAACATTGTCTTGGTGACCAATGTCTTCAGCTATGGTAGGGTCAATAGCTGGAATGTCTTCAACTTCTGGAGCCTCTGTGGAAGCAGGCTCATGAACTATCAACCGGCGCTCACTATGTTCTGACGCAGGACGGGCCACTGAGATTGGCTCGACAACAAGGGGCTCTGTGGGAGCAGCCCGGTCTTTCTTCTTTGTCTTTCTCTTCTTGGTCGGTGGAGCATCATCAGTGGTGGCCTTGGTCTTGCGCTTTCGGGCTTCGGCTTCAGCTGCCCTAGTTTTCTTGAGCTCCGAAGCCACTGTGGGGACCTTAGGCTTCGAGCCTGTCATACTGGCCGGGAAGACAATGCGAGGTTCTTCCTATCTGGATGCTTCTGGTTGGGCCACAACAGGCTTCTTCTTCTTCTTGGCAGCCATTCTGGGGTCGATTCCTGGTCGCCCCAAAGCCTTGCGCTTTTCAGCTTCATTGTAGCCTTGGACACATTTGGCAGTGAGATTCTTCATGCACTACAAAAAAAGACACATCCGTGACATTTTGGGCCGAACGAAAAAAATTTCTGTCATACATATGACACTTCTATGACGATAATTGTGACAAAACCCGGTATCATCATAGATGTGGTGGGCTCCAACTTCTATGACAAAAAGTCATGACACAAAATGGGCTTTTCGTCCTGGGCAGGCCGGAGACGCAGCTGCATGACATTCTTTGGGCCGTCCATGATGGAAAAAACCATGGCAGAAGCGAGGGGGAGGAAAATTTCGGGGAGTTCCCGGTTACGGTGGGAGGTCAGGGGCCGAGCGATGCATGTTTCTCTCGTACACGTACACGCGTGTGTGTGAGGCGTTGGCTCTAACTGAACCCGAGCGAGGCGTTGGGCTCTAGCTGAACCCGAGCGATTGCACTGCAGGCTACGCGTTACTGAACCCGAGCGATTGATTGATGGCTGTTAACTGAACCCGATGAAGCGATTCCTTCGCTACTGCTGCTAACTGAAGCCGATCGATGCTGCCTC
>NC_041390.1:450292769-450295410 GCF_002162155.2 Triticum dicoccoides | reverse complement strand
GGTGTTGCCTCTGGATGAACAGGACCCCGATCGATCGAGCCAGTTGGGGCTGGATGAATAGGACCCCATGGAGGGCAGGATGGACAGTAGACGGTGGAGGGCAGGATGAACAGTAGCCCGTGGAGGGGTGGTTGAACAGGAGCCCGTGGAGAGGGCTGGTTGAACAGTAGCCGGTGGAGTAGAGTGCGGTGGAGGCTGGATGAACAGGAGCCCATGGATGAACAGTCGCAGGTGGAGGCTGGAGGAGGTCGATGGTGGATGAACAGTAGCTCGTGGAGGCTGGAGGGGGTCGACGATGGAGATGAACAGTATCCCGTGGAGTCCCGTTTTGCGGTACGCCACACCCCTCCCGATGAACAGGACCCCCGTTTCGACCGTAGCGCTCCAACACAAGTCCGTTTCGTCCGTTTTGCGGTACGCCACACCCCTCCCGATCAATAGGACCCCCGTTTCGACCGTAGGAGGTCCGTTTCCTCCATTTTGCAGTACGCCAGACCCCTCCCGATGAACAGGATCCCGTTTCGAATGTGGTCGATCGAACACAAGGCCGTTTCCTCCGTTCTGCGGTACGCTAGGCCTCGTTTCCATCGCCTGTTCCGTCCAAGCCCTCCCGATGAACATGACACATTCCGTTGCCTCCCCATGAACACGACAACGACGCTGTTTCTCCGTTCCGACCCAGCAATGTACACGAGCCCTGGCCGTACGTATGCGCGAGTTGGCGTTCGAGACCCCGCCCGTATGTACACATACGTGGCCGTATTTTCTTTCTTGCACCCTGGCCGCTGTACGTACGTGTACATGCTACGTGCGCACCTCTACTACGACACATGCACGCCTCTACTACGACACGTGCGCGCCTCTACATCGACCACTATGTACGTACACGTTCGTAACCAGAATGACAATGCTACGTACGCTTTGACCAGGTGGGTCCCGACTGTCAGGCACTTCCTTGGCTACGAAGAAGTAGCTGGTGGGTCCCAGCAATCAGGGGACGAATTGTTTTTTTGCCCGGACGCACTTCCTTGCGTGCGAAGATGTAGCTGATGGGTCCCAGCAGTCAGGGGAAACGTTTTTTCGCGAAATACAGTGGCCCGTCCGGTGGGTCCCAACTGTCAGGTGGAGGAATCATTATTTTCCGCGTAATAAGGAGGCACTTCCTTGCTGCGGCCGTGGACCCACCTGTCAGCCTCTCCACGTACAGTCCACGTCCGATGGAAGTCGTTCCTTGACCATGTTGACCACGCCGCGCCGAGAGCACCAGGGCGATGGACGACGGCGAGGCCTAGGAAGGGGACGACACGGAGGCAGGGAAGACTCGGCAGTTGTTTCCCACGCGGAGGGGAGTACGACTATATGAGGGTTTACTGGTTCGTCTGCCGTCACCGGAGAATAACAGCAGGTGTGGGTGAGTAGAGGGATGGCTAGGCCAGCGATGGGAGTACGGTCGGGCGGTGAGGCCTGCGCGGCAGCACAGCCGGCCGCGAGGAGGAGGGAGCAGGTAGTCCCGCCGGCGCTTGTTTGAGTGGCTGGAGCAGGAAGAGCAGAGATTGAAGAAGCACGACGGCCGTTGGATGGACATCCAGCAATCAGTGCTTGTGCGTCAACCTTTTTTTAGGAAAGCCTCAAATCTGTGGAAAACAGCATACATCCCATCTGCCATTATTTCTAATAATTTACAACCCATTTGCTAATTCTTAAGGTTTTTTTGGAGCCCATATTCTTTTTGTTAGCATTACAGCCCATATTGTGGCAACGGTTAAAAAATTATACGAAATTTTGCATATTTTGGTGCGGTCCGAACTGTTTTTAATCCCGAAATTTCGACTCACATTCAAACTGATTTTAAAATAAATGTATATCAATATAAAATCCAACAAATTCTCCACGCATAAAAATTAATGTAATTTAAAATCTTGAAATGAAAAAAAAGATATTCTAAACTAATTGCCGGTTTGATGTGTTTTAAAAATGTACAACCCATTTCTCATTACTAATGGGCCATTTTCTCGGCCAGCCGAATGAAAGCTCTCTTCGTCTTGAAAGATTTGCAGCCCAACAGGCCTGACAAAGCGACTTACTTGGCAAATCACAAAAAAACTGGGCTGTGGCCGTGGACCCAGCTATCAGCCTCTCCACGTACAGTACTCTTCCGATGGAAGTCGTTCCTTGATCACGTTGACCACGCGGCGCGGAGAGCACCACGGCGGTGGACGACGGCGAGGCCTAGGAAGGGGACGACGTGGCAGTGGAAGCCCGCGCGGAGAGGACTACAAGGGTTCACTGGTTCGGCTGCGGTGTGAGGCTGCCGTCGCTGCAGAGCCTGGCCGGCGGTAGGAATAGTAGAGGGCGGTGAGGCCTCTGCGGCAGCACAACTGGCCACGGGAGGCAGGAGCATGCGGCACGACCGGCGCTGCTTTGGGTGGCTGGAGGAAGAAGACCAGAGGTTGAAGAAGCACTATGGCCGTTGGATGGACATCGTATGGTCACTAGAGCTAGAATCATTCATATTGACTAAGTTGACAAAGCCCTTCGTCCCCGTCAACTTAGTAGGCCCACAAGTCCGCCTCCCAGCAAGGTGGGTCCCAGCTAGCCGGGGGAGTATTCATTTTTTTGTGCGTAATAAGGAGGCACTTCC
>NC_041390.1:450184112-450292637 GCF_002162155.2 Triticum dicoccoides | reverse complement strand
GGACGTTTTTTTCACGAAATACGGTGGCCCGTCCGGTGGGTCCCAGCAGTCAGGGGGAAAAGATTTTTTTTCGCAAAATACCGGTGGCCCGTCCGGTGGGTCCCCGTTGTCGGGTGGAGGAGTAATTATTTTGCACGTAATAAGGAGGCACTTCCTTGCTGCGGCCATGGACCCAGCTGTCAGCCTCTCCACGTATAGTCCACGTCTGATGGAAGCCGTTCCTTGACCACGTTGACCACGCCGCGCCAAGAGCACCAGGGCAGTGGACGGCGGCGAGGCCAGGAAGGGGACGACGCGGAGCCGGGGAAGACGCGGCAGTGGATGCCCACGCGTAGAGGAGTACGAGGGTTCACTGGTTCGCTGTGGTGTGAGGCTGCCGTCACCGCAGAATAACAGGGAGTGTGGGTGAGTAGAGGGATGGCCTAGCCAGCGGTGGGAGTAGTAGGGGGCGGTGAGGCCTCCGCCACATCGCAGTCGGCCACGGGAGGCAGGAGCACGAGGCACGACCGGCGCTGGTTTGGGCGGCTGGAGCAAGAAGACCAGACGTTGAAGAAGCACTACGGTCGTTGGATGGACATCATACGGTCACTGGAGCTAGAATCGTGCATATTGACTAAGTTGACAAAGCGCTCCGTCCCCGTCAACTTAGTCGGCCCACAAGTCAGCCTGCCACTAAGGTGGGTCCCAGCTAGCAGGGGGGTATTCATTTTTTTGTGCGTAATAAGGAGGCACTTCCGGTGGGTCCGAGCTGACAGCAGGGGGAACATTTTTTTCGCGAAATACGGTGGCCCGTCGGGTGGGTCCCAACAGTCAGGGGCAAACGTTTGTTTCGCGATATACTGGTGGGAATCCGGTGGGTCCCTGCTGTGAGGTGGAGGAATAATTATTTTCCGCGTAATAAGGAGGCACTTCCTTGCGGCTGCCGTGGACCCAACTGTCAGCCTCTCCACGTACAGTATTCTTCCAATGGAATTCGGTCGTTGACCACATTGGCCACGCCGCATCGACAACACCACGACAGTGGACGACGGCGAGACCTAGGAAGGGGACGACACGGAGCCGGGGAAGGCATGGCAGTGGATGCCCACGCGGAGAGGAGTATGAGGGTTCACTGGTTCGGCTGCGTTGCCGTCGCCGTAGAATAACAGGGGGTGTGGGTGAGTGGAGTGGAGGGATGGCCTAGCCAGCAGTGGGAGTAGTATGGGGGCGGTGAGGCCTCCGCAGCAGCACAACTGGCCACGGGAGGCAGGAGCAGGCGACACGACCGGCGCTACTTTGGGCGGCTGGAGTAAGAAGACCAGAGGTTGAAGAAGCACTACGGCCATTGGATGGACATCGTACGTTCAGTCGAGCTAGAATCGTGCGTATTGACTAAGTTGACAAAGCCCTTCGTCCCCGTCAACTTAGTAGGCCCACTATACTGGGTCCCAGCTAGCAGGGGGAGTATTCATTTTTTTGTGCGTAATAAGGAGGCACTTCCTTGCGTGCGAAGATATAGCTGGTGGGTCCAAGCTGTCAGCGACGGTAACATTTTTTCGCGAAATACAGAGGCCGTTTCAGTGGGTCCCAGATGTCAGGTGGAGGAAATCATTATTTTGCGCGTAATAAGGAGGCATTTCCTTGCGTGCGGCCGTGGACCCAGGTGTCAGCCTCTCCACGTACAGTCCACTTCAAATGCATGTCGGTCGTTGACCACGCCATGCAGAGAGCACCAGGGCGGTGGACGACGGCGAGGCCTAGGAAGGTAACGACACGGAGGCAGGGAAGACTCAGTCGTTGTTTTTGTTTCCCACGCGGAGGGGAGTACGACTGTACGAGGGTTTACTGGTTCGTCTGCCGTGGCTGGAGAACAACAGCAGGTGTGGGTGAGTAGAGCGATGGCTAGGCCAGTGATGGGAGTACGGTGGGGCGATGAGGCCTGCGCGAGCACACCCGGCCGCGGGGAGGAGGGAGCAGCCAGTCCCGCCGGCGCTTGTTTGAGCGGCTGGAGCAGGAAGAGCAGAGATTGAAGAAGCACGAAGGCCGTTGGATGGACATCCAACAGTATACAAGCCATCTGTGGAAAGCCTCAGATCTATGGAAAACAGCATACAACCCATCTGCCATTATTTCAAATAATTTACAGCCCATTTTCTAATTCTTACAGGTTTTTTTGAGCCCATATTCTTTATGTTAGCATTACAGCCCATATTGTGGCCACGGTTAAAAAATTATATGAAATTTTGCATATGTCGGTGCGGTCTGAACTGTTTTTAATCCCGAAATTTCGAGTCAAAATCAGACTAATTTTAAAAATAAATGTATATCAATATAAAATCCAATAAATTGTCCACGCATAAAAATCAATGCAATTTAAAATCTCAAAATAAAAAAAAGATATTTGAAAATAATTGCCGATTTGATGTGTTTTAAAAATGTACAACCCATTTCTCATTACTGATAGGCCATTTTCTCGGCCAGCCGAATGAAGCTCTCCTCGTCTTGAAAGATTTGCAGCCCAGCAGGCCTGATAAAGCGACTTACTTGACAAATCACAAAAGAACTGGGCTGGCCATTTTCAGAAAGAAAAAAAAACTACTGGGCTGGTCTGTGGTAAACATAAAAGAAAAGGCTGTCTAGACAGGCCAGAGTGTCCCGCACAGCCCAGTATTTCTGAACGGACGTGTAGGCCGGGGCGCCTTTTCATGAACCGTGGCAAACTCGCAACCGTCCACCGACTCTTCGCCTTTCCCTCTCGATTTGGAACTGCTGTCGCACGCTCTTCCTCTCCCTCCTCCATTTTCCTTCAGCCCTTCACCCTTTCTTCTGCCATTGTTCGATCGTCTTCTCCATGGAGGGACAAGGCCGGAAACGACCCCGTTATTCTTGCCCCGATCTGAAAGATGACGTGGTGGAGGAACTCATTGATCGGTGCGACGTCATCACCTCGGCTAGCATGGCAGGTTCGTTCAAGCCCATTCTCGACTGAACTAATAACATCATTACAAAGAACCCAAGAGTCAAGGAGCAGTTTGATCTCCCCTATCTTCTTTGCCGTGACCCTGATGACTGGCGCCGGCACGACGGAGGCCTCGCCCTGTGCCAGTTGATGCCGCTTGATAATGATACGTATGATGTTAAGATGCCATCGCTCGAGGGCAAGGCTTGGGCGAGCGCGGAGATTGGGTTGTTTACATTGGGTCCAACTGCGAGTGGGAACTTTTGAATGTGTACACTCGTCACCGGGTTCCACTTCCAAAAATCTCAGCACACTACCCAGAGGTTAAGCACACTGGTAATGTACGCACGTTCAAATACGATCATGGTGACTGTCTTCTATGGAAGATAGCAATTTGTCGAGTTCCCAACCGCTCTTGGAATTACAACAACTATCAAGTTGTTGCTATCTTCGACAAGCTTGTTGCCGTCCTTCGTGGTTCGACTCGATGGATATTGCTCAAAAATCAGTTTCTGTACACGGATGAGTACTGTGATGCAATTCAATACGAGGGCCTTGTGTTTGCTGCCACCATTCATGGCACTGTTTTTGCATGGCATCCTAGTAGTTTCGGTACGTTTGTCTTCCACCATAATTATAATTGTTTCATCCACATGCATGCGGGTTAGCAAGTTTCCCTTTACTAATTAACCTTCTTCTTGTGTTTCCAAGGTCCTATGAACATCCCACCACCTATACTTGAAAATTTTTATAACCAAGGGGGAGATGACGATGGTGATGATCACGAGCATGAGGACGAGCATCGCCGATATACTCTGTGGCGCCTGGCAACTAATTCTGATGGATCACCTCTTCTTGTGTGTATACAACCCACTGATGATGTTACTGGTAAGGAAGCAGGTGTATCCCATGGTCGCACTCTCCGTACCTATTCCAACACCCGTTGCATGGTATTCGGGATGGATACTAGTGTGCTAGCGCCAACTCCTTCTCCCTGGCGCAGAATTGATAGTCTTGGAGAAAACTCACTCTTCCTTGGAAAAAACTATCCGATGATGGTGAAAGGTGATCCAACTGCTGCTGACACATTTATGAGAAGCAACTGTGTCTATACCTCGGACATTTGGGTGGTTCCCTACCCTCATACTGATATAGTAGGCCGCTTTAGCCTGGATGATTGGTCCTGCGTTGGTCTCCAGATCAACAACAGATGGCCCGTCCTAGAGAATCAGTTGTGGTTCAAAGCAAGCGTTTCCAATGCCGCGGAATGGTTGAGTTGAAGTTCATTTCATGGCTTGTTATTTGTTGTGTGGTGAAAACTTTAGTATTTATAATGTATCCTCGTTGTCGATGTGGGTTGATGACCTGTTGTATGTAATAAAATGATATGCCTGTGATAAACTTACTAAATTTACGAATGGATTTCGAGTCGCTTCTCTAAATTTGTACTAGCTTCACATGCTTCGCGCGTCGGGCGGGTGTTTTTACTGTAGCCATATGTTAATGTGTTCGTTGTACGTAACCAGCACCTCGAATCCTCGATACTAGTATACTATATACTAGTAGGAGTAAGTTGTAGGAGTAGTAGGGTGGCATGGGCCAGAACAAGCATTCACGTCCAGGAGTACGGCACACACCACCACCACGACATCCATCTAACACCATATTATTTCTTGGAGTCTGTGCTAGAGCAATCTCTTCAACCTCGTCGTTTCTCTAAGGCTGGTTATAGTGGGGAGTAACTTAGACTAGTGTCATGCATATGACACTAGTCTTTGTTACTACCTTCATAGTGCAAAGTAACATACAAGTAGTATCATAGATGATTGCATTTATTACATTATAGACTCATTTTGCTTTGGTTTGCGTTATATTATAGTAACATATTATGTTACTCCAAACATTTCTCTCCTCATTAACTATATGTCACATAAGCAAACTTGTCTTGAAATGCGCTATGTTACTTGCTAAGTTACTCCCAGTATGACCAGCCTAACTTCAGCCATCACGCGGCGGGCAAGGTGGGGGTTTGCCGATAGTCGGTTTCTGTCGGGGATATACCCCGTGGCGTAAACCGGTCGGAAGTATAAACCGGCCGGACTGGATGACTCACTGGTAACCCGCCCGGAGCTTGGCGGTTCACCGGCTACCCGCCCGGTCTTGGCGGTTCATTAGTAACCCGGCGGGCGGGTCAGATGGATGACGAGGCCCATGGCCCAGAAGGCCGGTTCATACTATGGTGGGCCGGTTTAAGAGGAAAGGCATGAGGAATATTTACCTTACAAGGAGTTAAGACTAGGACTTGTATCCGGTTTGTATTAGAGATAGACTAGTCCTAATCCTAATAGGACTCCACATGTAAACCGCCCCTTTTACATATATAAGGAGGGGCAGGGCTCCCCAAAGAGGGAGGAGCAAGAAGAAACAATATCTAGGGCTAGACACAAAGAGGAAAGCCGGTTTACGGCGACTCCCTCGTGATGATAATGAGACCTAGCCTCAAACAGCATGTAGGGCTATTACCGGATGATGTTTCTCGGGGCCCGAAGCTGTCTAAATCCTTGTCTTGCGTGTTGATCCGCCCTGCATCTCTCGTCCCACTCAACCCCTCTCAAGCTCCCACATAGATGCGTTGGCCTCGCGACTAAGTCCTGACACTAAGGACATCTGCCGTGACAATTCCACGATAGTTGGCGCTCACCGTGGGGCCTGCGCACGGTGATGTTGAGCTCTTGGAGGGATATCTCCTAAGGATCGAGAAGCTTGCAAATTCATCAGATGAGGAAGAGCCGACAAATTTGTTGTTTTGTGATCGGGAGCATGATTAAGTTTGGATCCGGTGTATACAAGTTTGAGATCAAGGGAAATTAGGGTTGTGTTTGCGCACCCGCCGCCGCGATACATCGAGACCAAGAGAAAATTGATCTTCGTTTCTGCGCCTATGCATCAAATCGCCGGGTCACCAATAGCACAAACGCGCACGCGTAATCACCCGGGCGCTCGTACATATGGCCGTATACGTGTGCATCAAGACCCGAATCATATCAGTATATGTTGTTGCTGCTGCTATTACAAACATGGAGTGAAGATCGAAGGAAAATACTACTTCGAGTAGTAGTTCACGTGATCAAATCTCAAATTTGACTAGTACTAATCCTAGTACAGTTCTGATTCTTTATCCTATCTATGGACGGAAGCCGGCGGCCGGTTGCAAATTGTTTAATCCGATCTGATATTTAAAAAAAGGGGCAAGAGCCCACGACCTGGAGGACTCGGATCGGGGATGGCAAACTGACAACTACCTGGATGAGCACGGAGACACGGGGATCGACGCGGACTCTACGGCCCCGCTGTTTTACCTCTGCCGCTAGGCTCCGCCCATGCCGGTGCGCCTCCGAGCCGCCTCCACTAGGCCTCCTCTAGGCCGTTGGCGCGCCAAGTAGACGCCGCCGTTTCGCTCCATCTCCACGGAGCCACTTGCAAGCCGCCCTGCTGCTGCTGTTACTGAAGTTGTAAGTCGATGTGTGTTGAGCTGCTGCTCTGTATTTGCTGGGATCCGGCGCTGCCGAGCCGCTTCCATTCGACCTTGGGTTGAGCAGCCGTCGTCCAAAGGCCTTTGCCGGCTTAGCCTCGGCGACGAACCGCTACCCTTGCCCACTTAGCGCCTGCTTCGAGTTGCCTCGTTTTCTTCTCGACTGAGTGGCCCCGTCTTCAAATCATATTAAGTCGGCCACGCTGCGCTGGAGTCACTGAGCCGCTACCCCTGCTGCCGTGCGTTGAGCCGGCGTTGTCGGTGTGGTCAACAGCTGTGACACACGCCGCCGTCTCCTTCACGCAGAGTGCACCCGAAGGCATACCGCAAAGCATTCGTGCTACAAGTGCGTTACTACTGGTATTACTTATACGTGGAGATCAAGGGCCACTGCCGTGTCTTCATCATATCAAGACAAAGAAAAAGAAAGAGATCAAGGTGGAGAGGTCACGTGGAGCTACGTCCGGCATTATTCAGAATCAGCATCCACGTTCATCTGACACAATATATCAGGTGCTATTTTTTCTATCTAATTTTAGTACATATTGTTTTCATCAAAGAACAATTACTTTGATTTGATATGCAGGACAATTGTTCACTGCAAAAGACATCTCCGGCACCGTGGGCCTGACCCTCGCCGCGAGCCGCGGTCGCTCTCACCCTGCGGCCTCAAGTCGCCCTGCCTCTGAGCCGCGATGCCTCGGGCTACAAGTCGCCGGCTTGAGCAGCTGTCTGCCCCCAGGTCGACTCGCGTCCGTTTCAAGCTGTTCAAGTCGCCGCCTCTCCCGTATCAAAAGCGCTGCCGCTGTAGTTTCTGAGCCGCCGCCATGGTGATGCCTCCATTTCGTTGCTGTGTTGAGCCGCCGGGGCCGCATTGAGCCGCTTCTGCCGTGTTGAGCCGCCCGGGCTATATTGAGTCGTCGGTCTGCCCGAGCCGCCTCTGTTGCGTTGAATGGATCATCCATCATCCGAACAACCAGGTGGTACCTATCTGTTTAAACTTTATTAGCATACATTGTTTTCTATCAAAGAACAATTACTCTGGTTTGCAATGTTTTTTGATGCAGGACAATTGTTCACTACATCAAAACAACGTGGTTGACTCGCCCGTCCGCACGGTTTACCGCACCTGCGATTGACTCGCCCGTTCACGCCGGTTTACAAATGCCCGCGGCCAACTCTCCGTCCGCGCTGGTTTACAATGCCCGCCGCCGGTTCATGCGTCCGCACCGGCTTAGAACACCAGTGCCGACTCTCCTCATCCGCACCAGCTTACAACGCCGCGGCCGACTCATCTGTCTGTGCCGCCTGTGATGCTGCGGTCATCTTTGTCGTCCGCTCCCGCGGCCTGGTCTACATCAACATACCGGGCCGCACCTGTCTGCATGAGCTGTTTATTGGGTATGAGCAAGTCACAGCTTGGGTAGCCCGGTTTTCTTTCATATTGGAGACAAATTATCATCAACCGCCATTTGCACTGGATGGTTCAATGGGCAGGCACACAAGTCGCCGCCACTACAGTTTTGATTAATTTCAAATCGCCAGTTGGAAGGAACAATTGGTCGAGTTGCTGACACGGCTCATATGGGATCATTTACAACCCGTCGCAGTCACCTCAACCTTCTATGGATTCACATCGTGCTATCAACGCCAATGATATACAAGTTATGCCGGTTTATATCACGGTCAAATATGGAGAGCCTCAAGCCAACTCCTCGAGTCACCTTTGAGACTCGGGGGCTACGATGACATGACTCAGCGAATATTGCCAGTTTCAGCAAATTTAAAAACGCCAGGACGATGGAGGGAAGGATAACCCAGTCCCGGAGGCTACTGTTATATTGATGAAAGTTTAAAGGCCGTCAGAAATTTTCCGGTTTAGAAAGTATATGACAGTTACAAAATCCTGGCTCAATGAAGAAGATCCGAGTCATCAGAAAGGATTCCGGTTTAAAATCCGGCTCAAGGGAAGTCAGTCTGACTGAAGCTCTCAAATATCCGGTTTACAGTCCGGTTCAAGGGAAGTCTGTACTCCCACAAAGCTCTGAAGCGCTCAAATCCGGTTTAACAATGTCCGGTTCAAAAAGAAATGAACTTCTCGCAAGTTTGGGTTTAAAGGTCGTCAGAAAATTTTCCGGCTGAAAATGAAGATTCCGGTTTAAAATCCGGTTCAAGGGAAAGATGTCTCCCACAAAGCTTTGAAGCTCTCAATATCCGGTTCAAGATCCCGGTTCAAGAAGAATTTATCTCTTGCAAAAAGTTAAAAATTGCCAAAGAGGACCTGCTGCCATGATGCACGGTTCAAACATGGGTATCCCGCCTTACTGGCCTAACATATTATTGATCACATGGGGGCTTCTACTTCATAAAGCGGGGTCTCTGTTCTTTTACATCATGTGAGGTTACACGGACTTGCTCTAAAGCGGCCTCCGGTTTACCCCTTGAGTTCGCTTTGCTAAAAGAATCACGTTATATCACTTGGAGGATTGGTCGTGTCCGAATCAATACCATGCCTCTTGATAGGCGAAAGCCACCAGATCACTTGGGGACTAGGTCATGTCTGAACCAGTCACGCCTCTTGATCGGCCTAAGGCCACAGAATCACTTGGGGGCTTGGTCGAACCCGAACCATGACCACGCCATTTGGTCGGCATAAATGGCACGATTTCATCTGGGGACCTGGCTGACTAGAACCATAGTTACACCTAACGGGAACTTGGTCGTGTTTAGCCATCGTAACGCCATTTGATTAGCTTAAATAAAACTTTTATTTTGCTTCACACTTTTCTTTGAAGGGGGCTTTTTGCTTTTTATTGTGTTCTTTAAACCGACAAAAGTTTTTAACCAATCAATTGACAGAACACAGTTCACGTCAATCCGGAGACTATTTGACCGGTTTGATCCGTGTTGTTAATATCCTCTTATGGAGTAACACGGTGTTTATTATAACCCGGCACGGTTTTATCCTAAACCGGCACAATATGGAAGGAGTTATCAGTACTCGAGATTTGGGTTATCACCCTTACTAAAAAAAAGAAGTTGCTAAACCAACGATGTGATTCAATGTCACAGGTATGATATATTTCATATTTGATTATTCTAAATGCAGCCTTGGTTATAAACCCAGGTTATATGTTGGGCATTATGACCCGTCCGGTGCTAAACCGCCAGGACACTTTAAACTTGTTGTATGCAAAAACAGGTTGAATAAAGCATGATTATAAATCACTGGTGTTTATTAAACCGGCCTGGCTTAGGACTATAAGTCGCCAGTATATATTTGGATTGCGCCATTGGAATCATGCGCTTATAAATCATTGGGTTATATTATTCAAATAGCCAAACTTGGCTGAAATTTCATTATGATGTTGAATGAATAAGGTTTTCATACCGGATTATATTATCTTGAATAGCCAACATGGATGGATTTTTATTATTAAGGTTTTCAAAGTCGCTATAGCGCAATGTATACTCTTTTATCAAAGGATATGATTTATTCTACAATGGAAGGAATAGTCCCGAGTCGCTGCAGGCTTACAACCCGGCACTTGGGGGTACATTATTCAAATTGAGATTACATGCAAGTCTCATGTCGCTGCAAGCATGCACCATGACACTTGGGGGCTAATGCAAAGCCATTTTTACTAGTCTTATTGAAGACCCGACTCATCATATTATAATTACCTGGCCCTTGGGGGCTACACGTTGCTGTTCAAAGTTTACAAGATTATACTTACAAAGTCCCTGCTCATTATTGCATAATGACCTGGCCCTTGGGGGCTACACTGGTTGAAGTTTTTATGAGCATCAAGTAATTACAAGTCCCAGGTTGCTGCAAGCATGACAACCCGGCACTTGGGGGCTACATATATGGAGTATTCAGTTTTGAGATGAACAAACCGGATTTCTTCAAGTTGAAACACTTATTGGAGAAAGTCTTAAGTTATCACTACGTTCTCCTCTTAAGACTTGGGGGCTACAGGTATTATGCATATAAAGGAGGAACATCTTCTTTTTATCAGTTTTGAGCAAATCAGGAAGATCAATTACATGACCCGGTGTTGATAACAATTATGACCTGGTGCCATCAATATTTATAAACCGGCCATTTTTGGTAATATTAAACCGGCAAATTTTACATCATCAAACCGGCTGAATATCAGAGTATTTCTCGGTGACAAACCAATGTCGGCAAATTGATTATGAAGTTGGCTTATTGACCTGGATTTTCTAGAAGAAGGAAATGGCAAGGAATTAAGGATGCTCAGATGCCGTTTTACAAGAATTCTTAACCCGGAGCATAATCTATCAAATTTGTTCTTGTATTTGTTTTACAGGATCAATTTAACATGGATAAATCCAAATTAAACTGGGGGCTAATGTCGGCGGTATACCCCGAGGCGTAAACCGGCCGGAAGTATAAACCGGCCGGACTGGATGACTCACTGGTAACCCGCCCGGAGCTTGGCGGTTTACCGGCTACCCGCCCGGTCTTGGCGGTTCATTAGGAACCCGGCGGGGGGGTCAGATGGATGACGAGGCCCATGGCCCAGAAGGCCGGTTCATACTATGGTGTGCCGGTTTAAGAGGAAAGGCATGAGGAATATTTACCTTACAAGGAGTTAAGACCAGGACTTGTATCCGGTTTGTATTAGAGATAGACTAGTCCTAATCCTAATAGCACTCCACATGTAAACCGCCCCTTTTACATATATAAGGAGGGGCAGGGCTCCCCAAAGAGGGAGGAGCAAGAAGAAACAATATCTAGGGCTAGACACAAAGAGGAAAGCCGGTTTACGGCGACTCCCTCGTGATGATAATGAGACCTAGCCTCAAACAGCATGTAGGGCTATTACCGGATGATGTTTCCCGGGGCCCGAAGCTGTCTAAATCCTTGTCTTGCGTGTTGATTCCACGACAGTTTCCTTAACTGCGGTCCCACTTGTAAGGCCAACTCTAACGCACGACCCCAAACGGACCTGCGTTTTGCATGAACTCCAATGATAATTTTGACTAGAAAAGCAAGACCAAAGAAAACAAGAACCACAAGAATACATTTTACTACTCCTGTAAGTTGGATTAGTGCCTTCTCGATGCATTCATTGTTGATCTGCGGAGGCTCGATCTTGCGTGCTTCTTTCTTCTTCGAGTGTAAAGAAGTAGACGTTGCTTCCTCGCATCTAGTCTCATGTCTAGCCTCTATTCTAGTAGGAGTATCAACAAGTGCACTAATCTCATCCGGTAGCAGAACCGAAGATTTGGTCGGGTTCTTCCTCCTTTTGCCGACACGTGGGACATCCAGCATCCAGGTCATGTCATGAAAGAAAATAGAGTGGTAGTTGAAGCCACGAGATGTGCATCTTGGGTTAAACTGTAAATAGAATCTTACTACTCTTGAGTAACTCCAAAAGCGGCCACCGAAGATCTTTATTGGATTTGTTTTTCATCACCAGCACGTCGAGGTGAAAGATGTGCAGGTTCAGTGGGTCCTCTCGCGTTTTCACTGACATGTGGGGCCGCATGTGAGCAAACAGACGATGGGCTCCGTGCGTCCGCTGGCTGGCTGAGAAGAGAGATAGAGGAGGGCTGAGCACGGACTGTAGAAAATTTGTTCTACGTACCTCGATATAGTGGGGTGGCATGGGACATAACTCAGTAGCATTCACGTCTAGCAGTACGGCACACGCCACCCACACGAGTCCCATCCGACACCAATTTTCTTGGAGTCCGTGCTACAACCATCTCTTCTCCCTCCTGTTTTCTTAGCCATCCGACAAGATAATTACTGTAGTATCATATACTACTACATGTATTTGACGGAAAGATTAAAATACATAAGGATCCATCAACGTTCAACGACATCCTCACGCCCTAGTGCGCCGGGTCACCAACCGACATGTGAGGAGCAGCGGCGTTGGCGGCGAGCTCAACGTGCTTCTGAACAGTGCCGTCCAAGGTTGCCCTGCGCTCCAAGAAGGCGAGCGTCCTATCATCCTCCTCTTGCATGTAGTAGTCCTTGTGGACGATTTGCGCGTAGATGTGGGTGATTATGTCGATGGTGTCTTGCTGCGCCAGGCGCTGCGCGGCGAGCGCGACCTCAAGGTGGACATTCTCCGGTGCGACGGCGGGCAGTCGCAGGGCCACAAGTGCGTCGAAGAGGCTGTTACCATAGTGGCCGTTGAGGGTGGCGGGCATCGCAGAGCTTGGGCACGTCGGCTGGAGGCTTACGTCAAAGTTGTCCGCAAGCTTCTTGACGATGGTGAACTTGTCGAGGAAACCGACGAGGACCTCGTCAAACAAGGAGACGAAGCTGTCGTCCAAGCGGCCCCTCGCCCTGGCGGCCGCAAGCAATACTACCTGGAGACGTTCCTCGGTGCCGGGCCGCAAGTCAGCGTCGTGGACCATCTGGCACAGTCGGCTGATGCTCGTGCTCATCGCCTCCATGGGTCTAGCGTAGCTTCTAGTCAACTGATCTTGCGATTCGAGTGATCACTCAGCCCTTGGTTAGCGTGCGTAGGTGCGTAGGATTTCGTACTACTCCTCGGCCCTCTAGTGCACCTGCCTTTGGCTGTATGATAGGTGGGCCAACCACCCCCTGGGGCCACGTGTCATTCATCCAAAGGCAGTTGCCATAAGTCAATGAAGCTGCGTCCCCCTCCGTAATGGTGCAGTATAGTCATGTCACCGGACCTCTAGTTGGGGCCAAACGAGAGAAGTTTGATGTTTACTGGTTTATTGGTCCCCTTTGCATTTTGCGCCAAGTTTTGACCTTTGATTTAACTATTAAATGGTAATGCATGTAAACAAAAATGTTGTGTAAGTCACCTTACGAAAACCAAATAATCCCAAAATACTTAGGCACGGTGCATTAACTCCCTCCTTGTTTCTTATTTCGTGACATATCAACCAATGAGAGATGTGGGTCGTGCATGCTTTCAATGACTTGAGACTACCAAACATGACACGCAGTGTTTAGTTCATTGCATGTAATCCTATTAGTACTCTAGTTAGGAGTAGCAAAAAACATTAAGTTCTCTCTCCGATAGGAATAAAACACCTTGTATTTATTTATAGAGGGAGTAGTACATTTTTGGTGACATGCATTACTAGATATTGCTAGTCAAATACTAAAATCCAGATGGACATGGTAGTACTCCTAAATCCAGACGGTGGTGCTACTAGTACTAGTAGTAGTACTACCAATGTAGTAGTAGGAGTACTAGCACTGTACTATCGGTTGGTCAAATTATTACGTGTTGCTCCTCATAGTGAAGTGACAAGACCCTGCGCCGGAGATGACACCTGAGTATAGGCGCCGTGTTCGGAATACCATAGTCAGCCTCACCATCTGCAGTCACTATCATCATGGCTGTAGAGCTAGCCTGCTTACAACTAGCCCTGTTCGACATAATTTCCCGTGCGTAGATGCCCGTGCATTGCACGGAACACCAAGATTGGGGGTGGACAGCTCCGGCAGCAGCCATCGTGCCGGATTTTTCCACGGCCTTCTACTCCTAGATGTGGTGGGGAGGAGATGAGGCTGATTGTGAGAGACAAGGAGTTTTTTGTAAATAGGGAACAAGTGCGGGCATCTTTTTGCAAAAATGGAGAAGCTTGGTTTGCATGCGTCGGATCTAGATCCGACGGCTATTGGTGAAAGATGGGAGGCACAACATCATCACCAACTCAGAACCTGTTTGATTTGCAGGATTTTGAAAATACAGGAATAGCCGAATAGGACACGGCAATATTACAAGTTTCAAACTGATATTACAAATGTTAGGAGTAATGCTGCACCTACGAAGAGGGAATTACTAGGAAGTTTACGTAAGAACTTTCATTACTTTAGGTGGATGCAGCATTATCGTACAAACTAAAATTCACCGCCCTGACAAGTCACTAATGGGCAAATAAGTTTTCGAGTCTCTGGACACTTGATGTTTCAAAAACAAATTCAGCTTCTGCGGAGAAATGAGCTCCACCGTGTACCCGCCCGGGTGTGGCTGGGCACGAAGCGTGAGTATGTGCACGGTGCACCTATTCTCTTCTTGTATACGTACACCACCTACATGGGGTTGTGTGAGAGAGATACAAACCTAGAGAGATATAGTGTGTGGGTTCTTGAGAGTTTTTGTGTGTGTGTAGGGGGGGGGGTCAATCAAAAAATTTAACATATGCAATGTGTGTGAAATAGAGTCCTGGATATAACATATATATAGAGGGGGCGATCCACGATAAGAGAGTGGAGGTATCATCGGCTTGAGGTGTCCATAGAATCGAAGAGAGGGATGATGTGTGTGTGTGTGCGCGCGCGCAATTGATAAAGAGTGCCATCGAATTTGTGTGTGCCCACGTCAAAGATATAGAGTGGCTGGCCTACTGGAACGTGAGATAGGACATGTGTAGTTTGCCTCTATGGCATGGATAGCTACCTGCAGCGCTCGACTATCGGTGTGTGGTGGGGGAAGAGGGAGGCCCAATTAACTATAGAGGTACAATGGCTGGTATATGTGTGGAGGAGGAGAGAGGCCTACCTCATGTATTAAGGAGATCGATCTGCCTCATGTATTAAGGGAGATCGATCGGCATCCATGCATATGTGCAGGAGATGAATAAGGTTGGGAGAGAGACAGAGCTAGAGTGTTGGAGGGGGTGGTAGTGGAGTTGCTTCTAACAAATGGTGGGATAGGCTTTCTAGACAAACGGAGGGCACGCCCGCAATATCAATAAGAGAGGAGATGGCTGCTTGTTGTCTGTGCACATGCGTGTGAGAGACGGGTCAGGAGGCATGCATGAATGATGAGGGGGGACGATGTGGCTGTGGTAAGCAGACATAACTACATAGGAAGATCAATCGCCCTTTGTAAGATAAAGGAGAGACATAACTTGTGAGGTACGTCGATCGATGGGGGGGTAGTTAAAGTCGATCTAGGTATATGTTGGGAGATCGATCGGTATACATGCTTGTGTGTGTTAGAAGCAAATGAGGCATGAGGAGAAGGATAGAGAGAGAGGGATGCATGTAGGAGGTGGTACGAGAGGCATACTATATCGAGGGGGAGGAGTGTGCGAGTATGAGAACGATGAAAAGAGTGGTGGGAGTGAGGCATGGACGGTGACAAGAGAAGAGGGGAAGCTTGTGTTTGTGCTAGGCACACCTGTCTAGAGAGGCATATCGATCGATGTGTGCCGTAAAGAAGGAGCTGGGGGGCCTACACACGCCGTGGGTGAACAACCTAAAGTGAAAAGACGAATTTGCGCGATGGAGCTAGAGAATGCTGAGGGAGGGTGAGAGGGATGCGGGCGTGTGCATGCACAAGAGAAAGTTAGCGCTAGCTACAAAGATAAGAGGGTTGTGTGGGTGTAAAAGACGAATAGAGATCATATATACTTCATTATAAAAAGCGAATTTGGATATTTGAAGAATTTATCATAGTGTTTCAAACCGACGGATGTGTGAATATATATAACGGTGATACACATGGTGTGGTTACGAACATGGTATACTACATTTAATATGTTTTATCGCTACTCTTATAAAAAAAATGGAGTTGTTGATGATGGTGTGCCTGCCATCCTGCATTATAGGCCGTCTGATTTATATCTGGCGGATAGCAAGGAAACTATGATGGTTGAAGTTGGCAACAATCATGATTGTATATTCTTATTGAAATAGAGAAACGAATTCAAATTTAGTTCGAATTGCAGCGGTAGTATAGACATTTGGAATGCACTAAAATGTTGGTATGAGTAGGTTACATGCATTATACAGCAAGCGAAAAAATTTAATCAGACATAACATGGATTCATACTCCCTCCTTCCATGTATATAGGGCGTAATGAGATTTTTAAGACCGCCTTTGACTATTGACAAGATTAATAGTACATGACATGCACAATGTGAAAATTATATCACTGAAAGAACCTTTCGTAGACGAATTTAACGGTGTGCTTTGTGTAAGTTGCATGCCATATATCATTGCTCTAATATTTGGTCAAAGTTAGCATCAAAAAACGCATTAGGCCCTATATAGATGGAAGGAGGGAGTAGCTTTGAATAGCATTTGTATAGTAAAATAGGGCAAGACTCTCTCTTTGTGTGGTGTGAATAGTTTTTTTTCGTTTTCTTTTTGGTTGAGGGAAGTGCGAATTGATTTGGTACGTACAGGTACAATATTACTACACGTTAGGCTTGTCCCTAAAATTCAACACGCATCTTGTTATATCCCGAAAATTCAGATATCATGCTCCCAAAACTCGCGCCTTCACAACCCGCGCCTTGCTATCTCGAAATTACAACGCGCGCGAAAACTCCCTCCAGCTGCCAAATCCTGACACGCGAAATCCCCCTTCTAACCCTGAGGCGAAAGGGCCGCTAGTTCAAATCGGTGGGGGCTACTTTTGAAACACACCCTACATTTTGGACAAGCGCGTTCCTAAGTCATGCTTCACACCCTCCCATCGCTCCCTTTTCGCCATTCGAAATCCCAGGCCGCCATAACCTCTCCGCTCCAGCCGCGAAACCCCACCCTCCTCCGTCCGCCACGTCATCGCTGCCCAGCCGGAGCCTCTTCCCGACGACGTCGTCCATCCCAACAGCTCGACGTCCCTCGTCCACCTCCCCGGATGAGGATCCGTCGTCCATCTCGCCGTCACGCCGGTTCAGGTGCCCCGTCCTCCACCTCCAAGGAGCTGCTTCGACGATTGCCCCTTCTATCGTGACTGCTCCATCCCCACAGCGCCGCCTTAACCTACTCCACCGGAACCGCATCATCCTCACCAACTCCTCGGACAAAGTCGGGGCCTACTCGGCGCCACCAAAGAGGTTGTACACTCATCGCATCGCACCTTCTCCTTAACTCGACCTCCCTCCACCGACGGTGCTCCATCCCGCACCACCATGGAGCGGCTACCTTGAAGCCGGCGCTGCGGGCGACATCTCCACGGCGGCTCTCCCCCAGTGCGAGGCCCCTTCGGCGGCGGCGTCCATACTAGCCGGATCTGCTGCTGCTGCTCCATCTCTCGCTCGATCGCTCGCTCGCCCAGCTGCTGCTGCTGCTGCTCTCCCCCTCGCTCTTGCTGCTGCTCTGCTCCGATTAAGGCACACTTCAGTCGACTAAATCGACTTTTGGGTCAATCGATTTTCAGGGGTCGGGGGGGCTCACCGGAGTTAAGGAAGAACCACCCGCAGCGGGGACGGGGGCTCGCCGGAGAGGTACCCCACTATCTATCTTAGGGTTTAGGGTGGGGGCGGGGGGCCTAGAGGGCTGGCCGGGGCGGCGGTGGCGAGTTGTTTTGGGGCGGCGAGGCGGCGCTGGGGCCGGCGGTTCGGCCGGTGGTGGCTGGCGGCTCAGGGGGGTGCAGGTTGAAGATGAACTGCAGGCCCTCCCTAAACTACATGTCAAGTGCCTCTTTGCTACCATTGCGTTCAGTTTCGACAGTAGCATTTAGATTCCACAGTAAATTTCAGTTTCGACAGTTAAGTTCAGAGTCAACAGTTTTTACCTCATCTGTTGTAGTCAGGTGGTTTTTGGTGATGTTAATTTTACATCCATTTTACATCATCTATTGGAGATGCTATTAGAATCCCACTTGAGACTGACGATGTCTGTCTTGTGCTGCGTCAGCCTTGACGTCTTACGGCTCACCGGAGCTGCTCCAACGATAGAACGATCCATCACAATAGAGCAGTGCCCTGGACGCCGTCTACAGATTCCTCAGATCTTCCTCCACACCTCCGACAGCCACCTCTGCCTCAACTGCTTCAGCGACCAACCCAATGATGCTGAGGTCGACACGGCTACGGCAAAGAGGTTGTACACTTGTTGCATCACTTATTACTATACATTCACGTCGATCCATTAGGGCTATTTTGGTTCAATGAAAAAATATCGATCCACTGGTTGTTACCATCACTCTAAATTTCTGCATGCTCTCCTTACATAATCTCACCATATTTTTTTCGTATGCATGTCAGATATTGTACACAGTCATGCTGAACATGTAGAGAAAAAGAGAAGAGTTTTGCGCGGCAATACAATGTCATGCAGACATCGCTCCATGGTGGGTTCAATGGCAAACCCTCCCCACCCCTCTCTAGATTGTAATCCAGAGGAAGATATCTGTTCTGAGGCGGATTCGAACGCCGCTGACCACTCCTATTTACCCCCCAAGGTGTTTACTCTACCTTGGCATGATGATGTTAGTCATATCATGCATATGTTGCCTTGCAGTTCCTACTTTTAACATCATATATGTCATCTGCTTAGTTTAGACATATTCTGTAATGCCACATGTTTAGTTTCTATATCATATATGGGAATTATGCCGTCTCATGTCTTTTAGCCAGCCATAATATATGTGAAATGTGCAATGCCATCCTGTTTAACCAGGCATCATATATTTGAATGATATCTTGCCCATCCTTTTCTTCATTACATTTCCATTTGTCGACAATGTTTGTACATTAAACTACTCTTCCTGTGAATCAGCCATTTGGGCGGGAGATGGAAAAATCTGGAGTGAAAACAAGGCCTTCAGAGCAGACAGTGCTACCTGTCGAAGCAGATCTCTTGTTGGGTCCCGATAGCTCCTCAGAGATGGATTCAGAGACATATGACCAGTCCTATTCCCCCACTAAGGTGTATGCTCTAACTTGGCACGGTTATACTGCTCATATCATGCATGCGGTGTCTTGCATTGCATAGTTTAGACATCATATACACAATGTTCAACACCATGTTCTTAGTTCAGACATCATATCGAATGCCCTCTGTTTAGCATATAAATCACATATGTGAATTAAATGATGCGATCCTAATTACTTAGATAACATGTAGGTGAATTATGTCATGCGATCCTGTTTAGTTATTCATCATATCTTTGAATTATGTTATGCTATGCTATCCAGTTTAGGTAGACATCATATATGTGAAATTATGTCATGCTATCCGTTTTAGTTAAACAATATACATGTCAACTATTTCATGCCCTCTTTTTTCCACACTATCTATTGCATTTATCTCTCATACAATGTCTGTACATTCAACTATGTTTTCTGTTTATCAGCCATTTGAATTGGAGCGGGTGATGCCAGTATCTAGCGGACTAAAAACACGGTCTTCAAATAAAACAGTGCTACCTCTTGGTCGAGATAGCACCCCGGTTGTACATGCACAAGAACCAGCCCTACCACACATAACCCAAACTCTCGCAGATTGTACCCCTACTACGATGGACAGAGAACCAGCTTCACTCAATCTAACCCCAACCCCAGCCGATAGTAACCCAGTTCCTGTTGACACAGCACCATCTCCACCACAAAGCTCCCAAACAAGAGCAGTTAGTAAGGCAGCTCCAGTGCCCATAGGGCCAGTACTATCACGGCGAACCCCAACTCCACCAGTTAGTACGCCTATTCCTGTGGAGGAAGCACAACCAGCTAGTCGTAGTTTAGCATCTATCACATTTGATGTTGTTAAATCGTATGTGCCTATCTTCCCATCATGGAAATATTATACTGAAGATGAAGGAAAATGCCAGTTGCAGGTGTTTGTCCAGGAGTTATGTGTAACTAATGTTATTCATGGCAATTACTTTGCTTCGTCCCATAAATCCTACCTCCATGATGGTTATAATACAGCAAATTTTCCCATTTTTCTCTATAGAGAAGGACCGATTTGGAAACTCAGGATGAGGTAACCTGTGCTAATACCTCTTCTATCTTCAAGAATGCTTGGTGGTAGTATTGGAATTACCTGAAGAAAACGTACTTCACCGGCAAAGAAACTCATCAAATTCCCTTACGTTCTCCTGAGACACATTTACTGGATGATGACTGGGAACGCCTTGTTCTGTACTGGTCCCGAACCAAGAATGTGGTAAGGTCTATGAGCTCATTTTCTATTTTTAAGTATTATATTCTTGCGTCTTACTATACTCTGTTCATGTAGAACAAGTGCCTAAACCTGAAGAATAAATGTTCTAATTTAAGATTCCATTGCTACCATAGGACATAGATATATGTTTGTTTGATGCTTTTATTATGTACTATTACTTGGCAATAGAAGACTTGGTAGTTTAATCCTGTCCACGTTACTAATGAACTGGTTCACCGAAATGAGTTTCATATACTAGTACATGCTAAACTTGTTATGTGTCTGCTTGTTTCTTCTTTTAGAATGCTGACAGAATATTGGGGAAGAGTGCCTTATTAAGCAACGATAAAGGAAGTAATGCAGATAAGGTTCAGGATAGTGACACATCCTGTCTTGGTTTAGTGTTGGAGTTATTGGCCACTACCGCTTGCACAAGCTATTCAAACTCACTGTCTGAATCAGTTCGGTTTCTTGAGTCTCAAATACAAGCTGAAAGACATCGATCAGCTGTGCTGCGACAAGAAGCGGAAGGACTACGGAAGTCCCTAGAGCATTCAGATGCATTCTTTCTGGTGGAACAGCAAGCGTTGGAGGATTTTAGCGCCAACCAGGACAAAGCTAATCAGCTTACTAAGCTTATTGCCAGCATGGTGGATACCCAGGATAACGTTTCTTGAGCTCTTCTGAAGTTGTTTCAGTTATGCTCTTGTTTTGCTGCCACGTTTATTTGCACTGGTGGCCAATTTTGATGGCCAGTGTATATGATATGCTGCTTTGTTCCCTATATTTGCATTGGTGGCAAACTTTGATGCCCAGTGGATGTAATATGTGTAATAGCCGTGATAGCCTAGCATTAGTTGCTTGCTTATTTATTTCCTTGTTGTCTTGTTTATTTGTTTGCTTGTAGTCATTGCAGTTCTTTTTCCGCGGTTAACTAGTGGCTACAATAACCTATTTTTTAAAACTAGGCCACAATAACCATGGGCTAATATTTACTGTAGTGACACTGGGCCTCCTACGGGTCGTAGAAACAGTGGGCCTTCTATGGGCCGTAGAAACAGTAGGCCTTCTACAAGCCGTAGAAACAATGGGCCTTCTACGGGCTGTATCATCAATGGGCCTTATACGGGCCGTATGATCGATTGGCCAAACATGGGCCAATAACAGGCCGCATTATGGCCGTAAACGGGCTAGAGTTGGAATCATCCGTTCATGGGCCGACCGTACCGGGCCATCGTTAATAGGCTGTATTTGATGAGGCTATGAAAACGGCCCAACGTATTAACGGACAACAAACGGGCCGACTGTAACCATGGGTTGAATTTGGCCCACAAGCAGAAAATGACAGTAACGGGCCGTAAGTAAACGAATGCTGGAAATGAGCCCAAGAATAAATGGGCTCTAAGAAGGCCGAAAGATAACATGGGCTGGAAATGGCCCAACGGAATAACGGGCCGTTAATGGGTATAAAGTGATACACTGTTCATTACGGGCCAGTTTCACCACGGGCCGTTAATGGGTGTAAAGTGATACACTGTTCATTACGGGCCAGTTTCACCACGGGCCGTTAATAGGCCAAGAGTTATATAGGGCATCATATGGGCCGAAAGACGTCATGGGCCATACATGGGCCAGAAGTGAAAATGGGCTGGAATCATATTGGATGGCCCAGATGACGCTACTGGGCCTAATTCGGATAGGGCATAACGGGCCTTGGGTTAGCGGGCTGTAAATGGGCTATATGCGAACAGGCCGTTAACAGGCTTTCCATGGGCCGGGCCGCCACCTTTTAACCAAGTCAAACGGGCCGGCCTTTTCACAGGAATGGGCCTCTGTTGGGCCGTGCCACGTGTCGACGTATCATAGGCGCCTTCCGTCCAATGAGTGGTTGACATCTGTCCCAACGATGAGCTGACACGTGTTTCCTCCCGCCAATGATGATTTTACACGTGGAAAATCCCCATTAGTCGGGGCTGTTAACAGGTTATCGGATCCAAAACCCGACCCGATAGCTTAACGGCGTTCCATTACGGTGGATGCCACGTGTCGGTCACCCTTGACGAAATCACTTCTGTGACGCGCGATTTATCGTCATGGAAGTGGACACTTCCGTGATGATAATTTTGGTAATGTCATGGAACACTCCTACGACAGCACAGGTATGGCTATCTTGATTCTGTCATAAATTTGTCATGGATGTACATGCATGACAAAAAAGCGACCTACTGTGACAAACACGTATCATCATGGAAGTGTATTTTTTTGTAGTGATGCGCTCACGAGAACCTTTTGCTTCTTCATGTTTCTTGTGGAACGCCTCCTTGAGCTCATGCAGCATGACCTTGAAGTTTTGGACGTCTTCCACGTTGAGCTTGGCCATGTGCTTCTTGAACTGAGCCTTTTCATAATCAATCTTGTGCTTCAGCTCAACAATTTTCTGTGCAAGAGCCAGCTCAGGAGCAATGGCTCCATGGAAAGCGACGCTGAGGCCAATTGGGAGCTGAAGATCATCGAACTGAGGTCTGGGCTGTCAAACCACTCATCAATGAACTTGTACAGGATCTCCACATCAAAGAGGGGAAGATCATCGAAGATTTCCGTCTCTTGCTTGCTCTTTATAAGTAGCTCAAGAGCATCATCGCCAAGATCGTCGTTGCTAGATAGATCAATGGCTTCGTTCTCGTTCCTCAGAATGGCAGCAGGGGTCAATGCTTGACCAGTTGGTTGCATGGGCTTCTTCATCTTGTCAGACTTGGAGATGCGAGAGAGATCTTCAGACTGCACACTGGCTTCAGGAGGTGCAGTGGCCAGAGGCTTCGCCTGCGAGACCTTTGGTGCGGAGGAGGGCTTTGAAGCCTTTGGTTTCTTTTGCTTCGCAGGCTTCGGTGGTGCAGGCGCTTCGTCAGAATCAGCGTCATCTGCAGAGTGATCCACGGCTGCCCCTTGAACCTGAATGTGAGTGATGAGACCTTCAAGGTTGTAGAAGGGCCCAATAATATTGGGTTCAGCATCGCGTGTGCCGTCGGCACGAGGAGCAGAGGGACCGGGGTTGAAGTCTAACCCTAGTGACTTCTTGTTCTCTTTGGCAGAAGTTTTGGCAAACTGGAAGTTGCGCTTAAAGAGATTGTCTTCATGACACCATAACAGAGAGGATGGGTCGGCATTAGCAGGCTGAGGTCCACGAATCATGCAGGGGCAGAAGCCTTGAGCAATAGCTTCGGACTTCGACTTGGGCTGAAGACCTTTGTATATAATACCTCCCTAGGGGCCCTTGATGGCATTCTTTCAGCATATTCGTTAGTGACAAATCTGTACTTGAACCATTCCTCTGCCCAATGTCTTCGAATCTATTGGATTCGGTTCTTGCATTCTCCATAGGTCTCTTCTGGATCTGACTTGTATAACTCATAGAGATCCGGTGGCAGGTCCTTAGCAGTGTTCTCATGGCGCTGTCTGCCGCCCTTCCTGGCCGATTTTTCTGTTGCCATGAAGTTCAGACTGAAAGGCTTCAGAACGTGCAAAGGCTTCCTTCTGCTGGTCAGACAAGAATTAGCTTCGGGAGAATTGATGTGATGATGTAAGAACTCTGCAAATGAATACAGACTATGAGAACGAAGGGATTCTCCCACGGACATGTACCTGTGACAGCATTAGAGATGCAAGGGAAGGGGAAGAGGTCATATGCATTCTCAGAAGATTTTGAAGATAAATCAGTTTAGAAGACATTGACCTCATAGTGCAAAGACATCCACTCATATGTAGAGAGTTGGTTCTAGATTTGTACGAATCCACGAATAAGTACAAGTGAGGAATCTAACTACTTTGTGAAGCATAAGTGAACATACTTGGCATGTTATGAGATTCAGAAAGGGATAGATTCAATGAGTTGGGACAGAAACCACTTGTGGTTGAAATAGATGAATCTACCGGATCAAAAAGGACTGTAAAAAGATTTTTTATTTACCACTCGAGGAACTGCTAGACGGAGTAGGAGATGAGGCCGAGCAGTTTGATCTTCCGTGCCCTAACTTGGCGACGGAGGACACCTACGGCGACGGCGGAGAAAACGATGTCCGCGGTGGTGCTAGGGTTTGTGCGAGAAGGAGAAGTGGAAGAAGAGATAATGACTGGGGTGTGGCGTGTATTTATAAGGACAGGGACGGCGCAACGTTATTACGCAGGTGCCCCTGGCGGTTCACATCTGAAGGACACATGGCGAACATGCAACACATTGGAGGTTGTTCCACGTTCCCACGCACGCCTGGATTGTTGGGTGGTCGTTCCCGCTTCTCCGGGTTTCAGGCAAAAAGGATTGAGCATTTAAAGCAAATTTAATGTGTGTCTCTGTATCTTCTGCTGACAAGGACGCAATGAAGACATTCGACAGTTTGAATAGAATTCATATGATTTGGATAGATAGATTTGAGACGGGAGCATAGAAAGGTTAGGGTCCGATCACATTCACATAGTTCAAAAGATTCAAACGAGAAGACATAGCTATAAGTGAATGTTGTAGAGGATAGAACGCAAATATATGAATATATCCGAATAAGACCAAATCAATAAAGTGAAGATAAACATGAAGTCATGTTAATATTGAAGACAAACCAAATGCGAAGACTTTGCAAATGTAACGCCAACAGAAAACACTCCAAACAAAAGTTTGGTGGTGGCGTTACCCACCATATAGGAAGTATTAGACCCACACACGACGCATAATTATCGTGGCGCTCCGAAGTCAAATTCCGCGTTAATGTATTCACACTTAGAGTGTAAGTCTTCATTAGTTGAAGATATACGTTACTTCGTGTGTTGCACATCTAAGTCATCAACATGCATAAGTGTTAGGATGTGTGCATGATCACAGGACATTTGAGGATTCGAAGATATTTAGCTCACACCGCAACTTGCAAAACCTTTTCTCATCCAAGGGCTTTGTGAAGATATCTGCCAGTTGCTCTCCAGTGTTGACGTGAATGATATCAATATCTTCATGACATGATCTCTGAGAAAGTGATGACGGATCTGAATGTGCTTTGTCTTCAAGTGATGAACTGGGTTGTTGGCAATCTTGATGGCGCTTTCATTGTCGCAGTAGAGTGGCACTTGCTTCAGATGAATGCCATAGTCTTTGAGTGTTTGCTTCATCCAAAGAAGCTAAGCGCAACAAGATCCAGCAGCAATGTATTCAGATTCAGCAGTGGAGAGAGATACATAGTTCTGCTTCTTTGAAGACCAACACACAAATGATTGTCCGAGAAAGTGACATGTGCCTGATGTAGACTTGCGATCCACCTTGTCACCAGCATAATCAGCATCTGAGAATCCAACTAGATCAAACTCTGAGCCCTTTGGATACCATAATCGTAGTGTTGGGGTGTAAGCCAAATATCGAAGAATTCGCTTCACAGCTAAGTGATGCGATTCCTTTGGTGCCGCTTGGAATCGGGCACACATGCAAACACTAAGCATGATATCTGGCCTAGATGCACATAAATAAAGCAAAGACCCAATCATGGAGCGGTATACCTTTTGATCGAACTCTTTACCATTGGCGTCAGGACCCAGGTGACTTTTGGTTGGCATTGGCGTCGTATAACCTTTGTAGTCTTGCATTCCAAACTTCTTCAGGCAATCTTTGAGGTATTTCTCTTGAGATATGAAGATGCCGTTGCGTTGCTGCCGTATTTGAAGACCAAGGAAGAACTTCAGCTCACCCGTCATGGACATCTGATATTGCTCTTGCATCATGTGTCCAAACTCATCACTGTATTTCTGATTACTGCAGCCGAAGATAATGTCATCCACATATATTTGGCACACAAACAGTTCACCATCATATGTCTTCGTGAAGAGTGTGGGATCTAGGGAACCAGGTTTGAAGCCTTTGCTCTTCAGGAAGTCTTTGAGTGTGTCATACTGATGACCCACAAGTATAGGGGATCTATCGTAGTCCTTTCGATAAGTAAGAGTGTCAAACCCAAAGAGGAGCAGAAGGAAATGATAAGCGGTTTCCAGCAAGGTATTCTCTGCAAGTACTGAAATAAGTGGTAACAGATAGTTTTGTGATAGGATAATTTGTAACGAGCAACAGGTAACAAAAGTAAATAAAGTGCAACAAGGTGGCCCAATCCTTTTTGTAGCAAAGGACAAGCCTGGACAAACTCTTATATAGAAAAAAGCGCTCCCGAGGACACATGGGAATATCATCAAGCTAGTTTTCATCACGTTCATATGATTCGCGTTCGGTACTTTGATAATTTGGTATGTGGGTGGACCGGTGCTTGGGTACTGTCCTTACTTGGACAAGCATCCCACTTATTATTAACCTCTATTGCAAGCATCCGCAACTACAACAAAAGTATTAAGGTAAACCTAACCATAGCATGAAACATATGGATCCAAATCAGCCCCTTACGACGCAACGCATAAACTAGGGTTTAAGCTTCTGTCACTCTAGCAACCATCATCTACTTATTACTTCCCAATGCCTTCCTCTAGGCCCAAATAATGGTGAAGTGTTATGTAGTCAACGTTCACATAACACCACTAGAAGAGAGACAACACACATCTCATCAAACTATCAAACGAATACCAAATTCACATGACTACTAATAGCAAGACTTCTCCCATGTCCTCAGGAACAAACGTAACTACTCACAAAGCATAATCATGTTCATAATCAGAGGTGTATTAATATGCATATAGGATCTGAACATATGATCTTCCACCAAATAAACCAACTAGCATCAACTACAACGAGTAATTAACACTACAAGCAACCTACTAGTACCAATCCCGGACTTGGAGACAAGAATTGGATACAAGAGATGAACTAGGGTTTTGAGAGGAGATGGTGCTGGTGAAGATGTTGATGGAGATTGCCCTCTCCCGATGAGAGGAGCGTTGGTGATGACGATGGCGATGATTTCCCCCTCCCAGAGGGAAGTTTCCCTGGCAGAATAGCTCTGCCAGAGCCCTAGATTGGATCCGCCAAGATTTCGCCTCGTGGCGGCGGAGTTTCATCTGAGGAGATGGCTTATGATTGTTTTCCTCATCGAAAGACTCCATATAGCAGAAGATGGCCATCGGAGGGCCACCAGGGGCCCACGAGGTAGGGGGCGCGCCCAGGGGGTAGGGCACGCCCCCCACCCTCGTGGGCAGGGTGTGGCCCCCCTGGTGAACTTCTTGTGCTCAGTATTTTTTTATATATTCTAAAAACGTCTTCCGTGAAGTTTTAGGACTTTTGGAGCTGTGCAGAATAGGTCTCTAATATTTTCTCCTTTTCCAGCCCATAATCCCAGCTGCCGTCATTCTCCCTCTTTATGTAAACCTTGTAAAATAAGAGAGAATAGGCATAAGTATTGTGACATAATGTGTAATAAGAGCCCATAATGCAGTAAATATTGATATAAAAGCATGATGCAAAATGGACGTATCAACTCCCCCAAGCTTAGACCTCGCTTGTCCTCAAGCAAAAGCCGAAATCGAAAAATATGTCCACATGTTTGGAGATAGAGGTGTCAATAAAAGTAAAATACAGACATGAGGGCATCATGATCATTCTCAGAACAACAACTTACATAATTCTTGTCATATGATTTCTTATGCTAGAGTAATAATTCAATCACAATTTCAAGTATGAATCGTAAACTTCATTGAAAACTAATAAACTATAATCTCAGTCATTGGAGCAATTGCAATTTATCATAACATAGGAAAGAGTCAATATATAAGAGCTTTTCAGCAAGTCCCCATACTCAACTATCATATAGTCTTTCACAATTGCTGACACTCACGCAATACTTATGGGTATGGAGTTTTAATCGGACACAGAGAAAGATAGGGGCTTATAGTTTTGCCTCCCAACATTTTACCTCAAGGGTAATGTCAATAATAATAGTTCATGAAAACTCACATCCAATTAGCCATATATACCAGGATCTTTCCAACATACTATGCTTGCCAAAGGATAAAATGTAAAAAGGAAGGGTGAAGATCACCATGACTCTTATGCAAGGTATGAGATAAAAGTAAAAGATAGGCCCTTCGCAGAGGGAAGCAGAGGTTGTCATGCACTTTTATGGTTGGATGCACAAAATCTTAATGCGAAAGAACGTCACTTTATATTGCCACTTGTGATATGGACCTTTATTACGCAGTATGTCGCTTTTATTTCTTCCATATCACACGATAGTATAAAGCTTATTTTCTCCCACACTAATAAGTCATACATATTTAGAGAGCAATTTTTATTGCTTGCACCTATGACAACTTACTTGGAGTATCTTACTCAATCCATAGGTAGGTATGATGGACTCTCATGCCAAAACTGGTTTAAGGGTATTTGGAAGCACAAGTAGTATCTCTACTTGGTGCAATGAATTTGGCTAGCATGAGGGGGAAAGGCAAGCTCAACCATGTTGGATGATCCATGATAATATAATTTATCTCAGATGTAAGAAAACATAACCCATTACGTTGTCTTCCTTGTCCAACTTCAACTCTTTAGCATGTCATATTGTAATGAGTGCTCACAATCATAAAGGATGTCCAAGATAGTATATTTATATGTGAAGACCTCTCTTTCTTTTTTACTTCCTATTAATTGCAACGATGACCAAAACTATGTTTGTCAACTCTCAACAACTTTTATTCATCATACTTTTTCTATGTGAGATCATTACTCTCCATAAGATCCATATGATCGCTTTGTTTCCTTTTGTATTTATTTCTATTTTATTTTATTCACTTTGTATCATGGCAAAATAATCAAGCCCTTGACTCAACACTAATCTTTATTATATATATAGCTCACGGACTCAATTACATAGAGGGATCATAAAGCAAAACTCAAAACTAGATCATGCCATAAACTTTATTCTACTAGATCAACATATTACCAAAAGGATTGAACTAAGAAAAATGGTAAAGATAAAAGTGATGGTGATACGATACCGGGGCACTCCCCCAAGCTTGGCAGTTTCCAAGGGGAGTGCCCATACCCGATGCTCAATTCTTCTTTGTTGGTGGAGAAGGTGATGGTTTTGTTGATGGCGTAGGCTTGTCGTCCTTCTTCCAAGGCATGGGCTCACCATAATAGAAGGATGATCGAGTCTCCTGAAACCTCAAATCTGCAGCCAAACTCATCCTCTTGAATATATATTCATACTCACAATTTTCATTTTGCAGGTCATAGATCTGGGTTGGAGGTGCTCGATTTTCTCATGAAGCTTGAAGATGGCCTCCCCAATGTCCTGGACGTCCAACTTGTGGTTGTTGGTGAACTCCATGATCATAATGTGATTGGAATCGAGTCCACGCTCCACCGTCTCCTGACACTTGAAAACTTCTTGCTCCAATGCCTCGAGCCTTGCCTCCATGCTTCCGGTCTTCCTTGGTCCCTCAACATCGCGGATGTGCAACAACCCCTCACACATATCAATGGTTTGAGGGTGTTCCAGCACATCCGCGAGGTAGGGGTTGATGACCTTCTCGAAGAACTGGTCCTTGGGGGCACTTGAAGACGACATGACGTCCTGGATCTGTCAGAAAAATGGCTCGAAATAAAGACAGGAGATTTTTGCGTGATACGGGAGTCAAAACCTCCGGGAGATTATATAATGAATTTTTACTGATCAAATTACGTGTCGTGTAAGAAAACAGAGTCCGGAAAGCGCACGAGGTGCCCACGAGGTAGGGGCGCGTGCCCAGTAGGGTAGGGCGCGCCCTCCACCCTCGTGGAGGCCCCGTGTCCTTCTCGAACTGCTTCTTATTTTTCTAATTTACTAAATATTCCAAAATGGAGAAATATTGCCTTTAAAACTGTTTTGGAGTCAGTTTACTTACCGTACCACATACCTATTCCTTTTCGGAGTCTGAAACATTCCGGAAAGTGTCCCTTATGTATTCCTCCGGGGTTAAAGTTTCAATAACATTGGTTTCAACATTTATGGGATTACCTGAGATATAATGTTTGATTCTTTGGCCGTTCACCACTTTCAGATTTGTGCCTTCGAAGTTGTTGATTTTTATGGCACCAGAATGATAGACCTCCTCGATAACGTAAGGACCTTCCCATTTAGAGAGAAGTTTTCCTGTAAAAAAATCTTAAACGAGAGTTGTATAGCAATACATAATCACCTACATTGAACTCACGCTTTTGTATCCTTTTATCATGCCATCTTTTAACTTTTTCTTTAAACAACTTGGCATTTTCGTAGGCTTGGGTTCTCCATTCATCGAGTGAGCTAATATCAAATAACCTCTTCTCACCGACAAGTTTAAAAATCATAATTGACCTCTTTAATAGCCCAATATGCCTTGTGTTCTAGTTCGAGAGGTAAGTGACATGCTTTTCCATAAACCATTTTATACGGAGACATACCCATAGGATTTTTATATGCAGTTCCATAGGCCCATAATGCATCGTCAAGTTTCTTGGACCAATTCTTTCTAGACCTATTGACAATCTTTTGCAAAATTAATTTGAGCTCTCTATTACTCAATTCTACTTGACCACTAGACTGAGGGTGATAAGGAGATGCAATTCTATGATTAACATCATACTTAGCAAGCATTTTACGGAAAGCACCATGAATAAATTGTGAACCACCATCAGTCATTAAATATCTAGGGACTCCAAATCTTGGAAAAATAACTTCTTTAAGCATTTTAATAGAAGTGTTACGATCAGCACTACTAGTTGGAATAGCTTCTACCCACTTAGTAACGTAATCAACAACAACTAAAATATGTGTATAACCATTAGAGGCAGGAAAAGGTCCCATATAGTCAAAGCCCCAAACATCAAATGGTTCAATAACGAGTGAATAGTTCATAGGCATTTCTTGACGTCTACTAATATTACTAATTCTTTGACATTCATCACAAGATAAGACAAACTTACGAGCATCCTTGAAGAGAGTAGGCCAATAAAAACCAGCTTGCAATACCTTATGTGCAGTTCTATCTCCAGCATGGTGTCCTCCATAAGCTTCGGAGTGACACTTGTCTAGGATCTGTTCCTGTTCATGCTTAGGTACACAACATCTAATAACACCAGCTACTCCTTCTTTATAAAGATGTGGGCCATCCCAAAAGTAATGTCTCAAATCATAGAAGAACTTTTTCTTTTGCTGGTATGTGAAACTAGGTGGTATGAATTTGGCAACAATGTAATTAGCATAATCAGCATACCATGGAGCAGTATGAGAAGCATTTATGACATTTAATTGCTCATCAGGAAAGCTATCATCAATAGGTAGTGGGTCATCAAGCACATTTTCTAACCTAGACAAGTTGTCTGCAACGGGGTTCTCAGCTCCCTTTCTATCAACAATATGTAAATCAAATTCTTGTAGCAAGATAACCCATCTAATAAGTCTAGGTTTTGCATCTTTCTTTTCCATAAGATATTTAATAGCAACATGATCAGTGTGAATAGTTACTTTAGAATCAACAATATAAGGTCTGAACTTATCACAAGCAAATACAACTGCTAAGAATTCCTTTTCAGTAGTAGCATAATTTCTTTGAGCATTATCTAGGGTTTTACTAGCATGTTGAATAACGTTTAATTTCTTATCAACTCTTTGCCTTAGAACAGCACCTACAGCATAATCACTAGCATCACACATAATTTCAAAGGGTAAATTCCAATCAGGTGGCTGAACAATAGGTGCGGAGATCAATGCTTTCTTAAGTATTTCAAATGCTTCTACAGAATCATCATCAAAGACAAATGGTCTATCTTTTTGTAATAAATTAGTCAGAGGCCGAGAAATTTTTGAGAAGTCCTTAACGAACCTCCTATAAAATCCGGCGTGACCAAGGAAACTTCTTATACCTTTGATGTCCTTGGGGCATGGCATCTTTTCAATAGCATCAACCTTGGCTTTATCAACTTCAATACCTCTTTCATAAACTTTATGCCCCAAGACAATACCTTCATTAACCATAAAGTGGCACTTTTCCCAATTCAAGACAAGATTAGTTTCTTCACATCTCTGCAAAACTCGATCAAGGTTGCTCAAGCAATCATCAAAAGAAGATCCATAGACGGAGAAATCGTCCATGAAAACCTCACAAATCTTTTCACAAAAGTCAGAGAATATAGCCATCATGCATCTTTGAAAGGTAGCAGGTGCTTTACATAAACCAAAAGGCATACGTCTATAAGAAAAAGTACCAAAAGGGCAAGTAAAAGTAGTCTTTGGTTGATCCTTGGCTGACACAGGTATTTGAGAGAAACTAGAATAACCATCTTGAAAGCAAAAATGTGTATGTTTGGATAATCTTTCTAGCATTTGATCGATAAAAGGTAAGGGGTAATGATCCTTTTTAGTGGCCTTATTTAATTTGCGGAAATCAATTACCATCCTATAACCTGTAATAATTCTTTGAGGAATCAATTCATCTTTATCATTAGGAATGATAGTAATACCTCCCTTCTTAGGGACACAATGGACAGGACTTACCCACTGACTATCAGCAACAGGAGCTTTAGTATTTCCTTTCTTACCACTTCTTTCATTTTAGGATTCAGCCGTCGTTGATGATCACGAACTGGTTTAGCATCTTCTTCCAAATTTATTTTATGTTGACATAGAGTGGGACTAATGCCCTTAAGATCATCAAGAGTATACCCAATAGCAGCATGGTGCTTCTTCATAGTTTTCAATAATCTCTCTTCCTCATGCTCTGAAAGGTTAGCACTAATAATAATAGGATATATCTTTTTCTCATCAAGATAAACATATTTAAGAGTATCAGCCAACGGTTTAAGCTCAAACACGGGATCACCCTTGGGTGGAGGAGGATCCCCTAGGATTTCAACAGGCAAATTGTGTTTCAGAATAGATTCCTGTTTAAAGAATACTTCATCTATTTCCCTTCCTTCATTCATAAACATATCATTTTCATGGTCTAGCAAATATTGTTCTAAAGGATCACTAGGAGGTACGGCAATAGAAGCAAGACCAATAATTTCATCCTTACTAGGTAATTCTTCTTCGCGGTGTTGTCTACTAAATTTAGAGAAATTAAATTCATGAGACATATCATCTAAACCGATAGTAACAACATCCTTTTTGCAATCTATCTTAGCATTAACAGTGTTTAAGAAGGGTCTACCAAATATAATGGGACAAAAGCTATCTTGTGGGGAACCAAGAACAAGAAAATCAGCAGGATATTTAGTTTTCCCACACAAGACTTCAACATCTCTAACAATTCCCATTGGTGAAATAGTATCTCTATTGGCAAGTTTATTGTGACATCAATATCTTCTAACTCAACAGGTGCAATATCATGCATAATTTCTCTATATAGGTTAATAGGTATTGCACTAGCACTGGCACCCATATCACATAAGCCATGATAACAATGATCTCCTATTTTAATAGAAATAACAGGCATGCCTACCACAGGTCTAGGTTTATCTTTAGCACAAGGTTTAGCAATTCTAGTAGTTTCATCACAGAAATAAATAACATGCCCATCAATATTATCAGCCAAAAGATCTTTAACAATAGCAATATTAGGTTCAACTTTAACGTGCTCAGGAGGTGTATATGTTCTAATATTGCTTTTACGAACCACAGTTGAAGCTATAGCATGATCCTTTATCCTAACAGGGAAAGGTGGTTTCTCAACATAAGAAGTAGGAACAATAGGATCATTATAAGTGATAGTCTTTTCTTCAACTTTAATAGGTGCAGCTACTTTTACTTCCATGGGAGGATGATATTTAAACCACTTCTCCTTGGGGAGATCAACATAAGTAGCAAAAGATTCACAGAAAGAAGCTACTATCTCAGAGTCAAGTCCATATTTAGTGCTAAATTTACGGAAAACATCGGTATCCATAAAAGATTTAACACAATCAAACTTAGGTGTCATACCTGACTCCTTACCTTCGTCGAGGTCCCAATCTTCAGAGTTGCGTTTAATTCTATCCAATAAATTCCATATGAATTCAATAGTCTTCATCATAAAAGAGCCACCACAAGAAGTATCGAGCATAGTGCGATTGTTTTCAGAAAGCCGAGCATAAAAACTTTGCATAATTATTTCTCTCGAGAGCTCATGATTGGGGCATGAATATAACATTGATTTAAGCCTCCCCCAAGCTTGAGCGATGCTTTCTCCTTCGCAAGGCCAGAAATTATATATATAATTGCGATCACGATGAACAAGATGCATAGGGTAATACTTTTGATAAAATTCCAACTTCAATCTTTTATAGTTCCATGATTTCATATCATCACATAGCCTATACCATATCAATGCGTCTCCCTTCAAAGATAAAGGGAAGACCTTCTTCTTAGCAACATCATCGGGTATACCTGCAAGCTTAAATAATCCACAAACTTCATCCACATATATTAAGTGCTTATCAGGATGCTTTGTTCCATCTCCTGTAAAAGGGTTAGCTAGCAGTTTTTCCATCATACCCGAAGGAAATTCAAAAGGAGTTTCATTTTCAATAGGTTCAGTAGGTTGAGGAGCAACTCTTTGCTCTACTGGACGGGGTGAAGATACCCCAAACAAGCCCCTCAGAGAATTACTTTCCATAGTAACAAGTGACAGTAAATTTCAGCACACTATATAAATTTTTCCTTACCAAATTCCACCTACCAAAGGTGCTACACTCCCCGGCAACGGCGCCAGAAAAGAGTCTTGATGACCCACAAGTATAGGGGATCTATCGTAGTCCTTTCGAAAAGTAAGAGTGTCGAACCCAACGAGGAGCATAAGGAAATGATAAGCGGTTTTCAGCAAGGTATTCTCTGCAAGTACTGAAATAAGTGGTAACAGATAGTTTTGTGATAAGATAAATTGTAACGAGTAACAAGTAACAAAAGTAAATAAAGTGCAGCAAGGTGGCCAAATCCTTTTTGTAGCAAAGGACAAGCCGGAACAAACTCTTATAATAGGAAAAGCGCTCCCGAGGACACATGGGAATATCGTCAAGCTAGTTTTCATCACGTTCATATGATTCGCGTTTGGTACTTTGATAATTTGATATGTGGGTGGAGCGGTGCTTGGGTGCTGTTCTTACTTGAACTAGCATCCCACTTATGATTAACCTCTATTGCAAGCATCCGCAACTACAACAAAAGTATTAAGGTAAACCTAACCATAGCATGAAACATATGGATCCAAATGAGCCCCTTACAAAGCAACGCATAAACTAGGGTTTAAGCTTCTGTCACTCTAGCAACCCATCATCTACTTATTACTTCCCAATGCCTTCCTCTAGGGCCAAATAATAGTGAAGTGTTATGTAGTCTACATTCACATAACACCACTAGAGGCTAGACAACATACATCTTATCAAAATATCAAACGAGTACCAATTCCAATAAATCTCATTTGAATTCAATAGTCTTCTTCATAAAAGAGCCAGCACAAGAAGTATCGAGCATGGTGCGATTGTTATCAGAAAGCCGAGCATATAAATTTCGAATAATCATCACTCTTGAGAGCTCATGATTGGGGCATGAATATAACATTGATTTAAGCCTCCCCCAAGCTTGAGCGATGCTTTCTCCTTCACGAGGCCAAAAATTATATATATAATTGTGATCACGATGAACAAGATGCATAGGATAAAACTTCAGACGAAATTCCAATTTCAATCGTTTGTAGTTCCATGACCCCGTATCATCACATAGCCTATACCATGTCAATGCATCTTCCTTCAAAGATAAAGGGGAGACCTTCTTCTTAATAACATCTCCGGGTACACCTGCAAGCTTAAATAATCCACAAACTTCATCCAAATATATTAGGTGCTCATCAGGATGCGTTGTTCCGTCTCCTGCTGTGACATCCCTGCTTTTAGTCATGCATTAGGGTTGGATGAACATGTGCATCATGTTTAAATTTCTCTTAAATTTGAAATGGGGATGACAGAACCCCCAGCACCCCCCTGGAACAACTAGGGTTTACTAAAAACTTTTTCAATGAACCTGAAATGCCCTTCTAAAAAGCCCACCCTTTTTGTTTCGGGTTAAAACCTTTGACAAAAATGGTGCACATTTTTCTAGGACATCTTAAGGTCATTGGATTAATTCTTATAGTATTTGCATTTGAGGATTAAAATGCTATAAAATATTTTAAATGCTCAAATAATCATAAATTAAATGTTTGATGTTGGATATATTCTAAGCAGTAGCCATGATTAATTTTATGATTTTTGGAAATGCCCTGGAATTTTTAATAAAGCCCTGAAGTTACAGAAATAATAGACTAAATAAAAAAACAAAAGGAGAGAGAAAAGAGACTTACCTGTCGCCTGGCCTGGCCCAGCTCGGCCCAGTCCATTGGCTCGCGCCAGTCATCCTCCTGCTCTCACCAGGAGGACGAGAGGCGCGTGGCCGGCGCCCGCAGCCACACGCCGGCCACCTCCTGCTTCCGCTGACGCCCGGACGCGTCTACGAGTGCCACTCACTCCCCCTCGTTCCCCTCTCATTCTCTCCACTCTCCCCGTGCCCCTCTCCCTCCTCTGGCTCTCTCCCCATCCCCCGCCGAGCGCAGCCGTCGCCGCCGACAAGCACCACCGCAGCCACCGCCTCTCCCTCGCCTCTCTGACCGGCCCAGAAGCCCCGCCTCGTCGCCCTCGTCCTCTCCGCCGAGCCACGCCGCCCCGGACGCCCCCAAACGTCACCACCGCGGTTGTCTTCTACCTCAAGCAACCGAGATTGCCGGCAACGCCCCGATGTCGTCCGACCTTCCCCGAGCCCGCTGAGACGCGTTCTGCAACCGCCGTGAGCTCCTCTACCGAACCCCTCGCTCCCCGCCGTCTATTTCCTCCTCTAGCCTTACTAACCACCGCGGCCGAAGCTCGCCGCCGCCACCGCACGTCGCCGTCGTAGCCACAGCCACGTTGGGTCGCAACCGAGCACGCCATCGTCTTCAACGCACTCGCAGGAGCCCGTAGCACCCCCGCACGCCCCTTGCCGTGCCTGCTAGCGACTAGTTCGACCTCGCCCGAACTCCGTCCGCCGCGGACGTGCTCGCCGCCGTCGTTTCCGGCCACCCCAGCTCCACCCACTGCCACCACTCGACGCGGCTCACTCCCTGCATCACGTAGATGGTCTCCGTCATCCTTTTGGTCGCCAGAGTGCAAAACCTGCGCTGCTCCGCCGCATCTGGCCTCGCCGGCGGCTAAACGCCGGCGAGTTTGACCCTGTTTGACCCTGTGTGGGCCTAGGTTGACCTCCCCTGAGTTTCTGACATGTGGGACCGCCCAGCTAATTAACTTAGATTAGCACTAATCAAAAATTAGTTAGTTAATTAACTACCGACACGCGGGTCCCACTAGTCAGGTTTGACCTGGACCGGCCCGTTGACCCCTGACATCACTCTGACGCAATGTTGACGCAGTAAATCCTTTTCCGGATTTATTCTTATATAGGAAATTCCAGAAAATAGCCAAAACTTCTAAAAATCATAGAAAATCAATCATAGCTCCAAATCAAACAATTTATATATGAAAAATGATCAGAAAAAATCAATCTATCCATCTGTAATGGTTTCATGCATGACAAAACAAGATAACCTTGATGTTTAAGAAAAATAAGATAATGCAGTAATAAGGCTATGTTAAATGAACTAACATTTGAATCTTTGATTCAGATGAGTTCATTCCTTTCTGTTTTAGCTTGCATTAGGCCAAGACACATTCATTTTGCCATGTCATAGCATGCATCATATTGTTGCATATTGTCTTGTGTTGATTATGTTTTGGTGTGTCTTTCGTGGTAGGTTCTGCCTCCGAGGATAACCCCGAGTATCCGTCTGAAGGGCAGTACCCTACTACCACTACATCAGGCAAACAACCCATTGATCATTCCGATACAAACCCATGTTCTCGCTTCTGCTCTTGTTTACTGCATTAAGACAACGCGATTCAAACTGCTGTGTGCTACGGTAGTTGAACCCTTATCCTATGCATGACCTGTCATTGCCACAGTAACTAGATGAAACCCACTAGCATGTGTAGGAGTTGATTGAGCCATGTATGTGTTTCCTAACATGCTATGCCTGCTACGCTTAGAGGCGTGTCAGGTCTGGTTCATCCGGTGATGGGCTAGAGTGAAATGATTATGTCGGTAATGTGACGGATGTGTTGAACATGATCTGGTAAAGGTATCGATGAGAGGCCATGTAGGAGTACATGGTCGGTTGTTTCATTGAGGTCATCCCTAAGAACTGAGATCTGTATGTGTGATTTAAGATTCAGTTACTACCATACATTGGGCCCGAAACCAATGGACCCTCTCGGCTTCTTAATCACCTAGTACTCTGTCCAGGAGTTGCAAATAGTTTCTGGTGTTTGTAGGTTATGTGTTGGCGGCCGTGCCTAGCACTAACCCTAGGGGTGGGCTATGTTGCGGTAGATACACCGTGGCACGGTGTACCGAGTTACCCGTTTGGTGTCTCGGGAACCCTGTTCACATCGTTCGGGGCCGTATGTGGAAACCTCGGCCGGACTCCCTACGGATGGAACCTGGATAGGCGATAAACCTGGACTAGAGGCTTGAGTGTTTAGGTAGCCGTGGCCGACACCCTCATTGGGCTTCCGCTTGAAGGTTGCCGAGTACATGTCGTGTAAACGGTGGTAAGTGGTGAAAGCGTGTATGAAGAAGTACACTCCTGCAGGGTATAAAACTATTCGAATAGCCGCGTCCACGGTAAAGGACTACTTGGTTGCCTATACAGTTCGTAGACAAGTTAATGGATACTACTAAAAGACTCAAGATAAGTGTGAGTACCGAGGATGGCCCTCTCATAGGATGACAAGGGAGGATCCCCGGTGGAGTATTGTGTTGGTGAGTAGTGGACTCGTGTGCGAAAACTATTTTACTAGTGGAGTCTCGTAGGATAGCTTAGCCAAGAGTCAAAGTTGGCTTGCTGCAATAACTCCACCACCTTCTTGAGAACGAGCATGTATAGTAGGTTCTGATGTAAGACTTGCTGAGTACCTTTGTACTCATGTTTGCTTAATTACTGTTTTCATACGACAACACCGCCCCCTCCGATGGGTTCTACATAGACCTTGATGTCAACGAGTGACTAGCCACCCAGGTGGTGATCCCGGCCATGGAGGGCCCTATGTAGATAGACAGGCTTCGAGAAGCCTTCTTTCTTTCTAGTGTCTGTACTCAGACTATTTGCTTCCGCATGTGCTTGTATGCTTGTATGACTTGAGTGTCGGGTCATGTGACCCCTACCTGTATGAACATATTATGTATGGCTCTCTGGATCCTTTAAATAAAGTACTTGAGTTGTAGAGTTTTGTTGTGATGCCATGTTGTATGTACTCATATCGGGCATATTGTGTGTATGATTGAAATGCTTGGTATGAGTGGGATCCGACAATCTAGTTGTTTATCCTTGGCAGCCTTTCTTATGGGGAAATGTAGTCTAGTGTTCCTCGAGCCATAGTAGTCCGCTACAGCCCGGTTCACTGGAGTCCTGCTAGCCCAGCACTACTGCTCGGGACACTTGACTGGCCGGCATGTGTTTCACTTTGTTCCTATGTCTGTCCCTTCGGGGAAATGTCACGCGGTGACATCCGGAGTCCTGCCTAGCCTGCTACAGCCCGGGTTCCCCGGAGTCCTGTTAGCCCAGTGCTACAACCCGGATTCACTCGCTGATGACCTACATGCTTGATGTGATTCACGTATGCCTGTCTCCATAGGTCTGTGCCGCTTTGGGTTCACGACTAGCCATGTCGGCCCGGGTTCTCTGTCATATGGATGCTAGCGACACTATCATATACGTGAGCCAAAAGGCGCAAACGGTCCTGGGTCATGGTAAGGCGACACCCGTGGGGATACCGTGCGTGAGGCCGCAATGTGATATGAGGTGTTACCGGCTAGATCGATGAGACTTGGAATCGGGGTCCTGACAGCGTTGGCATCAGATCCGGACTGCCTGTAGGTTCGTTGAGCCAAACTGGTTGATGTCAAGTCTAGAAATGCTTTAGTTATATGTAGGGGAATTGATTGTGGGAGGGAACGTAAGGCTATTTTACTCCTTTACCTTATGCCCTCTGATATGAGTCATTCTCTTCTCATTCAACGTGGGTTAAGGACTAGGCTCTCTTCTTCTATCAGGTTCACGTGCTACTAATCTGTAGTAGCTTATAGGATTGTTGTTACAAGCCTCAGTACAGTTTCTACTACTTTTAGTATGTTGCCAGTTGAATCAGAACCTTGATATGATGTTGTTGAGTGGTATTGCAAACTGTTGTGGATGTCTCAAATCTTTTTCTGAGCATTTACAGCTGTTATGCTGTCCAATTTTCCCTAGAAATTCTAATGTCTTTGCATTGTGGTTGTGCTTTCAGATGGCCACTCGTGCTCAAAACCAAGTGGTTCGCCTGACCCGGTGCCTCGATGTGCCTGGTCATACTGCTATGTTAGTCCGGGTAATGATCGAGACGGGTTACCGTTGGTATCCCAAATACACTATCGAAGAGCAATTCCAAGACTTCAACGAGAGCCAGTACCTCTGTACCGTCAGGATATATCCCTCTTATCCTGGAGCCACTGAGCCCCTTCACTTTTCCTATGGACTCGGGGTTACTGTTGAGATGGCTGTGCAGGATGCTGCCTATTCCATGATGACCATCATGCGAGTCCAGACTGGCCTGTTTCGGAACACCAACTTCCGTTATATGCCAGCTTCACTTCCGGGAGCGCAAGGGTATCTCCAGGCTATCTATGCTGACCCCACACATGAGGAGTCACTACTCCGCACCACTGCCGAGATGCTCGAGGATAAGGACCGCGAAAATCAGGCCTTGCGTATGGAGCTTTTTAACTCTCGTGCTGATCACTGGGCCACTTTGACTCGGTTTGCACCGGCGGTACAGGCAGGATACATGGATCTGAGGGATCTGTACCCTATACGGTCTGGATTGCTAGATTGTATGGAGTGGCGCGATGTAGGAGGCATCACCCCTCCTCGTGGTCCCCGTCTGCCACCACCTGTGGGACCAAGGGCACATCCGAGTCCCTATGGTCCGCAGGCTCCGCAGGACCGTCTGTTCCCAGATGATCATGTTCCACTTCCAAGTTTTGGTGGCGACTTCTATGAGGATTACTACGGAGCCATCTGAGCTAGTAGTAGTTTCACTAGTATTGTAGTAGTTGTATTCTCCACAGTCCTGCGTGACCGTGGGATATGACTTGGTGTGTATCACGCTCCGGAGGTGTAGAAAAATAATTTATAGGAGCTTGGAATGCCTCCGATGAGATGTAATGTCTTTCACCGTAGTTGTACTCTAGCCTGGGCTTGTACTAAACTATGTACGGTGTGTATGACCAATGGTATATATATGGCAGTTTCTATATTACCATGTCCTGCAATGAACATCTTAGCATTCCATGTTATCCATTACATTCTGCACTTCCTTGCTAAGTTTGTGCCATCCTTATCTAAACCGTTGTCTTGTTTTCTCCTAGGATGGTCAACACCCGCAGCAACCCTGCTGCCCCGGAGTAGGGGGAAGCCAGTGCAGCTAGGGGTGAAAATCTGCCTCACCCGCCTTCTCTGGCCGAAGTGATGCTGGAGGCAGAAAGAAACAAGCGTGAGACTAACCGCTTGCTAGAGCGGATTGAGCAGAACACTGCACGCCATCAGCGAAATGACTTGGTGTTAATCAATGACTTTATCAAGCTGTACCCACCAAAGTTTAACCATTCCGTTGAGCCCCTCGACGTGGATGACTGGCTTCGCAGCATCACCCACAAGCTACATTCTGCCAACGTAGCCGAAGCTGATAAGGTTACTTATGCTGCCTATCACCTCGAAGGCCCTGCTAGTCTTTGGTGGGAAAACTTTGAAGCTATGCGCCCGGTAGGCCAAATCACTGCTTGGGCTGAATTCAGTGAGGCTTTCCGTGAGCATCACATCCCGTAAGGTCTCATAGATCGTAAGAGGGAAGAGTTCTACAATTTCACCCAAGGAAGACTGACTGTGGTTGCATATAGTCGTGAATTTGGGAATCTGGCACGTTATGCTCCTGAAGAAGTATCTACCGACGCTAAGAAGCAGGCAAGGTTCCGCAAGGGACTTAGCCCTGAGCTTCGCCGTGATCTTCGTCTGCACGAGTGCACCTCCTTCCAGAAGTTGGTCAACAAAGCCATCAGTGCTGAGACAGGCCAGTCTGATTATGACGCTTCACGCAAGCACTCCCGTGATTTTGGCTCTTCATCCGGCTCTGGATCTCAGAAGCGCCGGGTGTGGATTCCAAGCACAGCACTGCCACCCAGGTTCATTCCAAGGCCATCCTTTGAGGCGCCTCGTCCCAACCAGCAGTTTGCATCGCCCAAGCCCTATGGTGGCCCCGCTGCTAATGCTGCTCCATGCCCCAATGTTGTGACATGTTTCAAGTGTGGAGAGCCGGGTCACTATAGTCGAGAGTGTCCCCAGAACAACAACCCCAATCAGTCTGGAAAGTCCGTTGGCCGTGGTAAGCCAGCGGGAAAGACATTCTACGCCAAGCCGGTCACCACTGCACGTGGCCATGTCAACTATGTTTCAGCCGAGGAGGCTCATGAGGATCCTAACATCGTCCTTGGTACGCTCCTTGTTAATTGCCATCCGGCATCTGTTTTTTTTATACTGGAGCATCTCATTCATTCATATCCGAGAACTATGCTCGATTGCATAACATGACATTCTGTGACATGCCCACTTCCATGGTAATTCAAACTCCGGGTTCCAAATGGCAAACTTCTAGAGTAAGCCATGGGAACAAAATTCTTGTCGATAGACTTGTCTTTCTTGCATCTTTAATAGCTCTCAAGTCCTCGGACATTAACATCATATTGGGTATGGACTGGATGTCAGCTCATTATGCTAAGATTGATTGTGCCACTAGAACTGTTCAACTTACTCACCCATCGGGCAAGACAGTCAATGTCTTAACTCGAGTGGCCAAGCGCCAGCTTTACTCCCTAAATGCCAACCCCCTTCCAGACCTTGAGGATATTCCGGTAGTCCGGGACTTTCCGGATGCCTTTCCAGAAGAACTGCCAGGTGTTCCACCTGACAGGGATGTCGAGTTTGTGATAGACCTTGTTCCAGGAACCGTTCCAATTTCTAGGAGACCCTATAAGATGGCACCCTTAGAACTAGCCGAGCTTAAGAACCAACTCAATGAGTCCTTGAAAAAGGGTTTCATCCGTCCTAGTTCCTCTCCTTGGGCTTGCCCCGTTCTCTTCGTCAAGAAGAAGGATGGAATGGATCGGATGGTTGTAGATTACCGACCTGTCAACTTGATCACTATCAAGAACAAGTATCCGCTTCCCAGGATCAACGATCTGTATGACCAGCTCGCTGGATCATCAGTCTTTTCCAAGATGGATTTGAGGTTGGGCTACCATCAAATCAAAATCAGAAACGGGGACATTCCCAAAACGGCTTTTGTTACTCATTATGGCCAATACGAGTACACCATTATGTCCTTCGGTTTAACCAATGCCCCAGCCACCTTCTCTCGGTTAATGAACTTGGTCTTCATGGAGTATTTGGATAAATTCGTCGTAGTTTACCTCGATGACATACTCATCTACTCCAAGAATGAAGAGGAACATGCCAAACATCTAAGGCCGGTATTGACGAAACTTTGAGAGCATCGCCTTTATGCCAAATTCTCCAAGTGTGAATTTTGGTTGCCAGAAGTGACCTATCTAGGCCATGTAATCTCTGGTAAGGGTATTGCTGTCAATCCCGAGCGAGTTCAAGCCGTCCTTGATTGGACTCCACCTGAGACGGTCAAGCAAGTGCAGAGCTTCCTTGGCTTAGCGAGGTATTGCCGCCGCTTCGTCAAGAATTTCTCCAAGGTTGCTAAACCTCTAACTAAACTCCTCAAGAAAGATAAAAAGTTTGAGTGGACCCCACAGTGCGAGTTCAGCTTTCAGGAACTGAAAAGACGCCTGACATCTGCTCCCGTACTGGTGCCACCAGATTTCTCCAAGGACTTTATTATCTATTGCGACACCTCGCGACAAGGACTAGGTTGCATACTCATGCAAGATCGTCAGGTAATTGCCTATGCTTCATGGCAATTACACCCACATGAGGAAAACTATCCCACACATGATCTAGAGCTTGCAACTGTAGTCCATGCACTCAAAACTTGGCGACATTACCTCCTCGGTAATCGTTGAGAGATCTTCACCGATCACCAAAGTTTGAAATATATCTTCACCCAACCGGATTTGAATCTCAGGCAAAGATGTTGGGTCGAGTTGATCTCGGATTACGACTTAGGATTAACTTACACCCCGAGCAAAGCCAATGTCATGGCTGATGCGCTAAGTCGTAAATCTTATTGTAACAACCCGATGTTACAACAAAGTCAACCACTTCTCCACGAGGAATTTCATAAGCTCAATCTTCACATTGTTCCTCGAGGATTCCTATCCACCCTGATGGCGAAACCTACCCTTACGGATCAGATCATCAAGGCACAGAAGGTAGATCCGGGAATCTCCCGTATTAGGAGAAACATTAAGAAAGGAGTCGCGAATTGTTTCTCCGTTGATGATCAAGGTGTCGTATACTTTGGAAACCGCTTAGTGGTTCCCAAGGCACGAAACCTGAGGCGGCTGATCCTTAAGGAAGCTCATGAATCCCCTCTCACCATTCATCTCGGTAGTACTAAAATGTATCAAGACCTACGCCAGAGGTTTTGGTGGACTAGGATGAAGAGAGAAATCGCTGAATACATTGCTAATTGCGACGTTTGTCATCGTGTTAAAACAGAGCATCAACGGCCTGCTGGCACCCTTCAACCTTTGGCTATTCCTGAGTGGAAATGGGATAAAATCAGTATGGATTTCATTACTGGGTTTCCCAGGACCAAGAGAGGGAATAATGCCATCTTCATCGTGATCGACCGTCTTTCCAAAGTAGCCCATTTCCTACCTGTTCATGAGAGTATCACCGCTAGCCAGCTAGCTGATTTATACATCTCTCGAATAGTGTCTCTTCATGGTGTCCTATTGAAAATTAACTCAGACCATGGGAGTCTCTTCACCTCTCGATTTTGGGAAAGTTTCCAAAATGCTATGGGAACTCGTCTCTCTTTTAGCACCGCCTTCCATCCTCAATCAAGTGGTCAAGTAGAGCGAGTCAATCAAATTCTGGAAGATATGCTCCGAGCTTCTGTCATCTCATTCGGAATGGGTTGGGAGAAATGCCTTCCATTCACGGAGTTTGCTTATAACAATAGTTATCAAGCTAGTTTGGGCAAAGCTCCTTTCAAAGTTCTCTATGGACGAAAATGTCGAACGCCTCTTAACTGGTCAGAAACCGGGGAAAGACAACTCTTTGGCCCGGATATGATTCAGGAAGCAGAAGAGCAGGTTCGCGTTATTCATGAGAAATTGAGAACAACCCAATCTCGTCAAAAGAGCCAATATGATCGTAAACATAAGCTCATGACTTATGAAGTCAGCGAGAAGGCTTACCTTCGTGTTACTCCGTTAAAGGGAACCCATCATTTCGGTATCAAAGGCAAATTGGCCCCTCGTTACATTGGACCCTTTCGCATTCTTGCCAAATGAGGAGAAGTTGCCTACCAATTGGAACTACCTTCGCATCTTTCTAGAGTTCATGATGTCTTCCACGTTTCTCAACTCAGGCGTTGCTTCGCGGATCCTATCCGTGGAGTGGACCACGAAAAGCTTGATCTACAAGATAATCTCTCATATCGGGAATATCCCGTTCGTATCCTTGATCAAGCCGAGCGTACCACTCGACACCATAATATCAAGTTTCTCAAAGTTCAATGGTCACACCATTCCGAAAAGGAAGCCACTTGGAAAAGGGAGGATCGTCTTCGACTTGAGTACCCCACCTTCTTCCTGGAGGATCCTAAATCTCGAGACGAGATTCTTTTGAGTGGGGTTGAGTTGTCACATCCCTGCTTTTAGTCATGCATTAGGGTTGGATGAACATGTGCATCATGTTTAAATTTCTCTTAAATTTGAAATGGGGATGACAGAACCCCCAGCACCCCCTGGAACAACTAGGGTTTACTAAAAACTTTTTCAATGAACCTGAAATGCCCTTCTAAAAAGCCCACCCTTTTTGTTTTGGGTTAAAACCTTTGACAAAAATGGTGCACATTTTTCTAGGACATCTTAAGGTCATTGGATTAATTCTTATAGTATTTGCATTTGGGCATTTAAATGCTATAAAATATTTTAAATGCTCAAATAATCATAAACTAAAATGTTTGCTGTTGGATATATTCTTAGCAGTAGCCATGATTAATTTTATGATTTTTGGAAATGCCCTGGCATTTTTAATAAAGCCCTGAAGTTACAGAAATAATAGAATAAAAAAATACAAAAGGAGAGAGAAAAGAGATTTACCTATTGCCTGGCCTGGCCCAGCTCGGCCCAGTCCACTGGCTCACGCCAGTCATCCTCCTCCTCTCGCCAGGAGGACGAGAGGCGCGTGGCCGGCGCCCGCAGCCACACGCCGGCCACCTCCTGCTTCCGCCGATGCCCGAACGCGTCTACGAGTGCCACGCACTCCCCCTCATTCCCCTCTCATTCTCCCCACTCTCCCCGTGCCCCTCTCCCTCCTCTGGCTCTCTCCCCATCCCCTGCTGAGCGTAGCCGTCGCCGCGACAAGCACCACCGCGGCCACCGCCTCTCCCTCGCCTCTCTGACCGACCCAGAAGCCCCACCTCGTCGCCCTCGTCCTCTCCGCTGAGCCACGCCGCCTTGGACGCCCCCAAACGTCATCACTGCGGTCGTCTTCTACCTCGAGGAACCGAGATCGCCGGCATCGCCCCGACGTCCTCCGACCTTCCCCGAGCCCGCTGAGACGCATTCTACAGCCACCGTGAGCTCCTCTACCGAACCCCTCGCTCCCCGCCGTCTATTTCCTCCTCTAGCCTTACTAACCACCACGGCTGAAGCTCGCCACCGCTACCACACGTCGCCGTCGTGGCCACAGCCACGTTGGGTCGCAACCGAGCACGCCATCGTCTTCAACGCACTCACAGGAGCCCGTAGCACCCCCGCACGCCCCTCGCCATGCCTGCTAGCGACTAGTTCGACCTCGCCCGAACTCCGGCCGCTGCGGACGTGCTCGCTGCCGTCGTTTCCGGCCACCCCAGCTCCACCCACTGCCACCACTCGACGCGGCTCACACCCCGCATCACGTAGATGGTCTCCGCCGTCCTTTTGGTCGCCGGAGTGCAAAACCCGCGCTGCTCCCCCGCGTCTGGCCTCGCCGGTGGCTAAACGCCGGCGAGTTTGACCCTGTTTGACCCCGTGTGGGCCCAGGTTGACCTCCCCTGAGTCTCTGACACATGGGACCGCCCAGCTAATTAACTTAGATTAGCACTAATCAAAAATTAGTTAGTTAATTAACTACTGACACGCGGATCTCACTGGTCAGGTTTGACCTGGACCGGCCCGTTGACCCCTACATCACTCTGACGCAATGCTGATGTAGTGAATCCTTTCTGGATTTATTCTTATATAGGAAATTCCAGAAAATAGCCAAAACTTCTAAAAATCATAGAAAATCAACCATAGCTCCAAATCAAACAATTTATATATGAAAAATGATTAGAAAAATTCAATCTATCCATCTGTAATGGTTTCATGCATGACAAAACAAGATAACCTTGCTGTTTAAGCAAAATAAGATAATGCACTAATAAGGCTATGTTAAATGAACAAACATTTGAATCTTTGATTCAAATGAGTTCATTCCTTTCTGTTTTAGCTTGCATTAGGCTAAGACACATTCATTTTGCCATGTCATAGCATGCATCATATTCTTGCATATTGTCTTGTGTTGATTATGTTTCAGTGTGTCTTTCGTTGTAGGTTCTACCTCTGAGGAAAACCCCGAGTATTCGTCTGAAGGGCAGTACCCTACTACCACTACATCAGGCAAGCAACCCATTGATCATTCCATTACAAACCTATGTTCTCGCTTCTGCTCTTGTTTACTGCATTAAGACAACGCGATTCAAACTGCTGTGTGCTACGGTAGTTGAACCCTTATCCTCTGCATGACCTGTCATTGCCACAGTAACTAGATGAAACCCACTAGCATGTGTAGGATTTGATTGAGCCATGTATGTGTTTCCTACCTTGCTATGCCTGCTATGCTTAGAGTTGTGTCAGGTCAAGTTCATCTGGGTGATGGGCTAGAGTGAAATGATTATGTTGGTAATGTGAGGGATGTGTTGAACATGATTTGGTAAAGGTATCGATGAGAGGCCATGTAGGAGTACATGGTGGGCTGTTTCATTGAGGCCGTCCCTAAGAACTGAGATCTGTATGTGTGATTTAAGATTCAGTTACTACCATACATTGGGCCCGAAACTAATGGACCCTCTCGGCTTCTTAATCACCTAGTACTCTGTCCAGGAGTTGCAAATAGTTTCTGGTGTTTGTAGGTTATGTGTTTGCGGCCGTGCATAGCGCTGACCCTAGGGGTGGGCTATGTTGCGGTAGATACACCATGGCACGGTGTACTGAGTCACCCGTTTGGTGTCTCGGGAACCCTGTTCACATCGTTCGGGGCCGTATGTGGAAACCTCGGCCGGACTCCCTGCGGATGGAACCTGGATAGGCGATAAACCTGGACTAGAGGCTTGAGTGTTTAGGTAGGCCGTGGCCGACACCCTCGTTGGGCTTCCGCTTGAAGGTTGCCGAGTACATGTCGTGTAAACGGCGGTAAGTGGTGAAAGCGTGTATGAAGATGTACACCCCTGTAGGGTATAAAACTATTCGAATAGCAGCGTCCGCGGTAAAGGACTACTTGGTTGCCTATACAGTTCATAGACAAGTTAATGGATACTACTAAAAGACTCAAGATAAGTGTGAGTACCGAGGATGGCCCTCTCGTAGGATGACGAGGGAGGATCCCTGGTGGAGTATTGTGTTGGTGAGTAGTGGACTCGTGTGCGAAAACTATTTTACTAGTGGAGTCTCGTAGGATAGCTTAGCCAAGAGTCAAAGCTGGCTTGCTGCAATAACTCCACCACCTTCTTGAGAACGAGCATTTATAGTAGGTTCTGATGTAAGACTTGCTGAGTACCTTTGTACTCATGTTTGCTTAATTACTGTTTTCAGACGACAACACCGCCCCCTCCGATGAGTTCTACGTAGACCTTGATGTCGACGAGTGACTAGCCACCCAGGTGGTGATCCTGCCCATGGAGGGCCCTATGTAGATAGACAAGCTTCGAGAAGCCTTCTTTCTTTCTAGTGTCTATACTCAGACTATTTGCTTCCGCATGTGCTTGTATGCTTGTATGACTTGAGTGTCGGGTCATGTGACCCCTACCTATATGAACATGTTATGTATGGCTCTCTGGAGCCTTTAAATAAAGTACTTGAGTTGTAGAGTTTTGTTGTGATGCCATGTTGTATGTATTCATATCGGGCATATTGTGTGTATGATTGAAATGCTTGGTATGAGTGGGATCCGACAATCTAGTTGTTTATCCTTGGCATCCTTTCTTATGGGGAAATGTAGTCTAGTGTTCCTCGAGCCATAGTAGTCCGCTACAGCCCGATTCACCGGAGTCCTGCTAGTTCAGCACTACTGCTCAGGACACTTGACTGGCGGGCATGTGTTTCACTTCATTCCTATGTCTGTCCCTTCGGGGAAATGTCACGCGGTGACATCCGGAGTCCTGCCCAGCCTGCTATAGCCCGGGTTCCCTGGAGTCCTGTTAGCCCAGTGCTACAGCCCGGATTCACTCGCTGATGACCGACATGCTCAATGTGATTCACGTATGCCTGTCTCCATAGGTTTGTGCCGCTTTGGGTTCACGACTTGCCATGTCGGCCCGGGTTCTCTGTCATATGGATGCTAGCGACACTATCATATACGTGAGCCAAAAGGCACAAACGGTCCCGGGCCATGGTAAGGCGACACCCGTGGGGATACCGTGCGTGAGGCCGCAATGTGATATGAGGTATTACCGGCTAGATCGATGAGACTTGGAATCGGGGTCCTGACACCTGCAAAAGGATTAGCTAGCAGTTTTTCTATCATACCCGAAGGAATTTCAAAGCAGACATTTTCATTTTCAGTAGGTTGAGGAGAAACTCTTTGCTCTACTGGTCGGGGTGAAGATACCCCGAACAAGCCCCTCAGAGGATTACTTTCCATAGTAACAAGTGATAGTAAATTTCAGCACACTATATAAATTTTCCTTTCCAAATTCCACCTACCAAAGGTGCTTCACTCCTCGGCAACGACGCCAGAAAAGAGTCTAGATGACCCACAGGTATAGGGGATCTATCATAGTCCTTTCGATAAGTAAGAGTGTCGAACCCAACGAGGAGCAGAAGGAAATGATAAGCGGTTTCCAGCAAGGTATTCTCTGCAAGTACTGAAATAAGTGGTAACAGATAGTTTTGTGATAGGATAATTTGTAAGGAGCAACAAGTAACAAAAGTAAATAAAGTGCAGCAAGGTGGCCCAATCCTTTTTGTAGAAAAGGACAAGTCTGGAAAAACTCTTGTATAGAGAAAATTGTTCCCGAGGACACATGGGAATATCGTCAAGCTAGTTTTCATCACGTTCATATGATCCGCGCTCGGTACTTTGATAATTTGGTATGTGGGTGGACCGGTGCTTGGGTACTGTCCTTACTTGGACAAGCATCCCACTTATGATTAACCTCTATTGCAAGCATCCGCAACTACAACAAAAGTATTAAGGTAAACCTAACTGAGGGAGTCCTGGATTAGGGGGTCTCCAAACAGCCGGACTATATCTTTTGGCCGGACTGTTGGACTATGAAGATACAGTATTGAAGACTTCGTCTCGTGTCCGGATGGTACTCTACTTGGCGTGGAAGGCAAGCTAGGCAATATGGATATGTATATCTCCTCCTTTGTAACCGACCTTGTGTAACCCTAGCCCCCTCCGGTGTCTATATAAACCGGAGGGTTTTAGTCCGTAGGACAACAGACAATCATACCATAGGCTAGCTTCTAAGGTTTAGCCTCTCCGATCTCGTGGTAGATCAACTCTTGTAATACTCATACCATCAAGAATAAATCAAGTAGGACGTAGGGTTTTACCTCCATCAAGAGGGCCTGAACCTGGGTAAAACATCTGTTCCTTGCCTCTTGTTACCATCTGCCTTAGATGCACAGTTCGGGAACCCCTACCCGAGATCTGCCGGTTTTGACACCGACATTGGTGCTTCCATTGAGAGTTCCTCTGTGTCGTCGCCGTTAGGCTTGATGGATCCTACTATCATCGATAGCGATGTAGTCCAGGGTGAGACTTTTCTCCCCGAATAGATCTTTGTGTTCGGCAGCTTCGCACTGCGGGCCAACTCGCTTGGCCATCTGGAGCAGATCGAAAGTTACGCCCCTGGCCACCAGGTCAGGTTTGGAAGCTTAAACTACACGGCCGATATCTGCGAAGACTTGATCTTCGACGGATTCGAGCCCCTACCTTGTGCGCCGCGCTGTCACGATGAGTGAGATTTAGCTCTACCATCGGACCGTATTCAGTAAATCGCACCGGCAGACGCTCCGAGCCTCAATTCGGAGCCAGTTGTGCCATCCATGGATGGGTGGATAGACCCCGTCACGGAGGTCGTATCCTCAGCGGCGATCGAGCCGAATATCGACCTTACCCTTCACGAGAGCCATGTTGCCAAACTGCCAAATCCTTCTCCGGCCACGGACTCCGAACCGCCTGCGCCCGTTCCTGTCGAATCCGATTGGGCGCCGATCATGGAGTTTACCTCCGCGGATATTTTTTAGCACTCGCCTTTTGGCGACATACTAGACTCATTAAGGTCTCTCTCCTTGTCAGGAGAGTCCTGGCCGAACTACGTCCGGCAGGATTGGGATGCGGATGACGAAGAAATTCGCCGCCCACCCACCACCCACTTAATAGCCACTATCGACGACTTAACCGACATGCACGACTTCGACTCCGAAGACATCGACGGTATGGACGACAATGCGGGAGACGGAGAGGAACCACTGCCCACAGGGCACTGGATAGCCACCTCATCATACGATATATACATGGTGGATACACCCAAAGAAGGCAATGGCGACGAGACAATGGAGGATGACCCCTCCAAAAAGCAACCCAAGCGCCGGCGTCAGCGGCGCCGCTCTAAGTCCCGCCAAGGCAAAAGTGGTGACACCGGCACCGGAGATAATAGCACTCCGGACAGTGCCGAAGACAACAACAATCCCCTCCAGCAAAGATTTAGAGCAGGAGGATGAAGGAGCCAGCCCTCCTGAGAGAGCGGAAGATGGAGAGGAGGATGATGATAATTACATGCCTCCCTCCGAAGACGAGGGAAGCCTCGACAATGACGAATTCATCGTGCCAGAGGATCCCGTCGAACAAGAGCGCTTCAAGCGTCGGCTTATAGCCACGGCAAATAGCCACAAGAAAAAGCAGCAACAACTTCAAGCTGATCAAGATTTGCTAGCTGACAGATGGACTGAAGTCCTGGTGGCCGAGGAATATAAACTTGAACGCCCCTCCAAGAGTTACCCAAAGTGCAGGTTTCTACCCCGACTGGAGGAGGAAGCACCGAAACCTACATCCCTGGCGTATGACGCGGCTGATCGGCCACCTCGTGGCCGCGACAGAGAGGCATTCCGGCCAAAAGCTCAGCCCACACCCCGACGCCATTCAAATAAAAAGGCATGGGGAAATACGCCAGACCTGCGAGACGTATTGGAGGACAAAGCAAAACATGCAAGATCGATCTATGGATCACGAGGGTGCACCACTATGCGCGATGATAATCATCATGCCGGATACAGTAAAAGTAAGTCCGGCCGGGCCGAACACAGCGGGCAAGACTCATTTGAGCTGCGTCGCGACATAGCCCATTACAGAGGCGCGCACACCCCCTATGCTTCACAGACGAAGTAATGGATCATCAATTCCCACAAGGTTTCAAACCCATAAATATTGAATCATACGACGGCACAACAGATCCTGCGGTATGGATCAAGGATTTCCTCATGCACATCCACATGGCCCGCGGTGATGACCTGCACGCCATCAAATACCTCCCACTAATGCTCAAAGGACCAGCTCGGCATTGACTCAACAGCTTGCCAGCAGAGTCCATTGGCTGTTGGGAAGATCTGGAAGCCGCATTCCTTGACAACTTTCAGGGCACTTATGTGCGACCACCAGATGTCGATGACTTGAGCCACATAATCCAGCAGCCAGAAGAATCGGCCAGGCAATTCTAGACACGGTTCCTAATAAAGAAAAATCAAATTGTCGACTGTCCGGATGCAGAGGCCCTAGCAACTTTCAAGCACAACATCCGCGGCGAGTGGCTAGCCCGGCACCTTAGTCAGGAAAAGCCGAAATCTATGGCAGCCCTCACGACACTCATGACCCGCTTTTGCGCGGGAGAAGACAGCTGGCTGGCTCGCAGTAATAACATATCAAAAACCATGGTACTTCGGATACCAAGGACGGAAATGGCAGGTCATGTCGCAACAAACATAAGTGCCGCATTAATAGCGATAATACCGAGGATACGGCAGTTAATGCCGGATTCAAAGGCTCTAAACCCGGTCAGCGGAAAAAGCCATTCAAAAGAAGCACTCCGGGCCCGTCCAGTTTGGACCGTATACTCGATCGCTCGTGCCAAATACACGGCACCCCCGACAAGCCAGCCAACCACACCAATAGGGATTGTTGGGTGTTCAAGCAGGCCGACAAGTTAAATGCCGAGAACAAAGATAAGGGGTCACATAGCGATGACGAGGAGGAGCCCCGGCAGCCGAACACCGGAGGACAGAAGAGGTTCCCCCCACAAGTGCGGACGGTGAACATGATATACGCAACCACATCCCCAAGAGGGAGCGGAAGCATGCGCTCAGGGACATATATGCGTTGGAGCCAATTGCCCCAAAGTTCAACCCATGGTCCTCCTGTCCGATCACCTTTGATCGCAAGGACCACCCAACAAGTATCCCTCATGGAGGATTCGCCGCACTGGTCCTAGACCCAATCATTGACGGATTTCACCTCACTCGAGTCCTAATGGACGGCGGCAGCAGCCTAAACCTACTTTATCAGGACACAGTGCGCAAAATGGGTATAGACCCCTCAAGGATCAAACCCACAAAAACGACCTTTAAAGGCATCATACCAGGTGTAGAGGCCCATTGCACAAGCTCAGTAACACTGGAAGTGGTCTTCGGATCTCCGGATAACTTCCGAAGCGAAGAGTTAATCTTCGACATAGTCCTGTTCCGCAGTGGCTACCATGCACTGCTTGGGCGAACCACATTTGCAAGATTCAATGCAGTACCGCATTATGCATATCTCAAGCTCAAGATGCCAGGACCTCGGGGGGTCATCACAGTCAATGGAAACACAGAGCGCTCTCTCTGCACGGAGGAGCACACTGCGGCCCTCGGAGCAGAAGCACAAAGCAGCCTCTTAAGGCAATCCACTAGTTCGGTGATTAAGAACCCAGACACCTTCAAGCGCGCCCGGAGTAATCGGCAACTGGACCACCTGGCACATTCCGAGCTCGCATAGCAATTCGGCCCCCACCCCGGTCCCAGCCAAGCGGCGAAATCTGTGCCACGCGTACATAAGTACGCATTAAAAATACCATGGGCACAGGTGGGGAGGGGGTGAGGGAGTCCTGGATTAGGGGGTGTTCGGATGGCCAGACTATACCTTCAGCCAGACTCCTGGACTATGAAGATACGAGATTGAAGACTTCGTCCCGTGTCCGGAAGGGACTTTCCTTGGCGTGGAAGGCAAGCTTGGCGAGACGGATATTCAGATCTCCTACCATTGTAACCGACTTTGTGTAACCCTAACCCTCTCTGGTGTCTATATAAACCGGAGAGTTTTAGTCCATAGGACAACATAGACAACAACAATCATACCATAGGCTAGCTTCTAGGGTTTAGCCTCTCTGATCTCGTGGTAGATCTACTCTTGTACTACCCATATCATCAATATTAATTAAGCAGGACGTAGGGTTTTACCTCCATCGAGAGGGCCCGAACCTGGGTAAAACTTCATGTCCCTTGCCTCCTGTTACCATCCAGCCTAGACGCACAGTTCGGGACCCCCTACTCGAGATCTGCCGGTTTTGACACCAACATTGGTGCTTTCATTGAGAGTTCCTCTGTGTCGTCGCCGTCAGGCTCGATGGCTCCTACGATCATCAATAGCGATCCAGTCCAGGGTGAGACCTTCCTCCCCGGACAGATCTTCGTCTTTGGCGGCTTCGCACTGCGGGCCAATTTGCTTGGCCATCTGGAGCAGATCGAAAGCTACGCCCCTGGCCGTCAAGTCATATTTGGAAGTTGAAACTACACAGCTGACATCTGTGGGGACTTGATCTTCGACGGATTCGAGCCAATGCCGAGCGCGCCGCGCTGTCACGACGAGCATGATAGACCTCTGCCGCCAAACAGTGCCCTGGAAGCCACACCCACATCAGCTCCGACCCTTAGTTCAGAGCCAACTGCGCCGATCAAGGATGAGCGGTTGGACGCCACCTCGGGGGCTGCGATCCCAACAGCGGTTGAGCCGAACACTAGCCCCGTACTCCGCGAGACTCGTGACTCCAAGGAGCCGGATTCCTCTCCAAACTCCGAACCCTCCGCGCCCCTGCCGATCGAATCTGATAGGGCGCCGATCATGGAGTTCACGGCCGCGGACATCTTTCAGCACTCGCCTTTCGGCGATATCCTGAAGTCACTGAAGTCTCTCTCTCTTTATCAGGAGAACCCTGGCCGGACTACGGTCAGCAAGGTTGGGGTTCAGACGATGCAGAAATTCAAGACCCACCCACCACCCACTTTGTAGCCACTGTCGACGATTTAACCGACATGCTCGACCTCAACTCCGACGACATCGACGGTATGGACGCCGATGAAGGAGACGATGAAGAACCAGCGCCTACTGAGCCCTGGAACACCACCTCGTCATACGACATATACATGGTGGACACACCAAAAGATGACGACGAGGAGCGGAAGGACGCACCGAAGGCTTGTTCCCTCAAAAAGCAGTCAAAACGGCGACGCAAGCGCCGCCCCAAATCCCGCCTCGACAGAAATAGCGATCACACAGACCCAGCGCTGGAGCAGGGTGAACCGCTACCGGACAACGGCAATCCGGCTAATCAAACCGAACAAACAAATCCTACCAAGGATAATGGTCCGGACGACATAACGCCGGACAAGCACCCGGAGCAGCAGAACGCCCGTAAAAGGCTTGTTGCCACCGCGAGGAGCCTTAAAAAGCAGAAGCGAAGGCTCAAGGCCGCGCAAGACACACTCCAATTCAGATGGAGCAAAATACTCAACACTGTAGCAAGGAACGGCGACAATCGGCCCTCCAAGAGCTACCCAAAGCGGAAGCTGCTACCCGAATTCGATGAGGAGGCCTCAGACCCCCCACAACCAATCAAAGAAGCCACCTGGTCGGATAGACGACCCCTCTACCAACACAAAGCGGCATACAACGCCGCTAACAATACAACACGCGACCCAGGCGAGGGTTCGCACCCAAAGGACGGCGCAACAAGATCCATCTATGGACCACGCAAGCGTGCTCCAGCATACAATGCAACACAACAAACATCCGAACAACGCGGTACACCCAACTACAGGGGTGCCGCACACCCCCTATGTTTCACCGATGAGGTGCTGGACCATGAATTTCCAGAGGGATTCAAGCCCGTAAATATAGAGGCATACGATGGAACAACAGACCCTGGGGTTAGGATTGAGGAATACATCCTTCACATCCATATGGCTCGAGGAGATGATCTCCACGCCATCAAATACTTACCCCTCAAGCTCAAAGGGCCAGCTCGTCACTGGCTCAAAGGCCTCCCCGAAAGCTCCATTGGAAGTTGGGAAGAGCTCGAAGACGCCTTTCGGGCAAATTTTCAAGGGACTTATGTTCGACCTCCAGACGCGGACGATTTGAGTCATATAACTCAACAGCCCAAAGAGTCAGCCCGAAAGCTTTGGAACAGGTTTCTTACCAAAAAGAACCAGATTGTCGACTGTCCGGATGCTGAAGCCTTAGCGGCTTTCAAGCATAGCGTTCGTGACGAATGGCTCGCCGGACACCTCGGCCAAAATAAGCCGAGAACGATAGCCGCACTAACAAACCTCATGACCCGCTTTTGCGCGGGTGAGGACAGCTGGCTCGTCAGATGCAGCACCAGCGACCCCAGTACATCTGAAGTTAGAGATGGAAATGCGAAATCACGGCGCAACAGCAATAACAAACGCCGAAATAAAGAAGATAGCATGAAGGGCACGGCAGTAAATGCCGGATTCAAAAGCTCTCGGCCAGGTCAAAAGCCGCCCCCTAAAGGCACCAGGGATGAACTGTCCAGCCTCAACAAAATTCGGGACCAAGTATGTCAGATCCATAGTACCCCTGGTAAACCTGCTAATCATACCCACAGAGAATGTTGGGTCTTCAAGCAGTCCGGCAAGCTCAACGCCGTACACAAGGGGGAGGATACGCCAAGTGAAGACGAGGACGAGTCTCCCAAGCAAGACACGGCGGAACAAAAGAAATTTCCACCAGAAGTCAAAACAGTAAACGTGCTAGACGTAATCAAGGAAAAAAACAACGCGACACTCCCAGGGAAATATACCCAAGTGCCTATCACCGTGAAGTCCTGCCACTGGGTGTCTCAACCGATCACTTTCGACCATCGTGATTACTCTGCAAGTATCCGACACGCAGGGTGGGCTGCCCTGGTATTAGACCCAGTAATTGGCGGATATCACTTCACACGAGTCTTGATGGACGGCGGCAGTAGCCTAAACCTAATATATTAGGATACAATCCGCGGGATGGGGTTAGACCCAACACAAATTCGCCATAGCAATACTACCTTTAAAGGAGTAATGCCAAGACCAGGGGCTCGTTGTACGGGCTCCCTCCTCCTACAAGTTATATTCGGCTCCCCCGATAACTTCCGTTGCGAGCATTTAACTTTCCACATTGCTCCGTTTCAAAGTGGCTATCAAGCACTCCTCGGACGCGAGGCTTTTGCTCGCTTTAATGCAATACCACACTATGCCTCCCTCACACTCAAGATGCCCGGTCCACGTGGCATCATTACAGTGCATGGAAATATCAAGCGATCTCTGCATGCCCAAGAGAGTGAGGCGGCCTTGGCAGCCGCACACTAAAAGCGCCCGGACCAGCAAAAGCAACCAATAGGTCGTCAAGACCTCAGACACAACTAATAGAGTCCGGCGCCGCTACTTATACCGAATAAATGGTCACACCCCTATTCGTCAATACAAGGGGCTCAACGCGCGCAGACATGTGGCAATTTCTCCTCATCTTGAATTATGCATGGTTTCTTTAACAAACTATCTTTTTGCACAACAACCTTTTTCACCTAAATTCCTCTCTTTTTACAGATGATCATCGTGCTACACCTGTCCAGGATATGGCACAACGGAGACACAGGCGTAGACGTGTAGCAGGGACCCGCTCCAAGGATTCTTTTTAGATTAAGACCCTGCGTAAACCTTTTTTACTGTCTCTTGTTGATACATATCCACCGTTGAGAAGGATGCTGACGTCTTGGCATGTGGCCACGCCAGACCAATGCACGTACCTGGACACAAGGGGCTTCTTACAAAGGCCATTATTTAGGCCCAGTTTATACCACAAAGACCGAATACCTTAGGGAGTGTTCGGCGTCGCGAGTTTGGCCCTATATGCATCAGCTCCGAATCATTGTCTTTGGTCAAATGTTGGGTTTGCCCGGCTCCTGTGTTTTGGGGTACGTTCCGCTTTACCGGCTAAGGTAGCACCAGGAGAACTACTACGATTGTGCCCTGGTTCATCCGGACGAGCACCTCAGTGGAGAAAGCCGAAAACTGACTGTCATGATATAGCGTGAGATTGGTCAACCACTCGATGACCTATGGGAATGTTAGAATTCATCCGCCTTAACGAAGGGCCGTTTTACAGCCAGGCATGTACGCACCCCAGGATTGGGAGAGTGCGGAGCCACCAGGGGCTATCTAGTAGCCCCACTGTCAAACTCCCATGTCTAAGTGAAAGTGTTAAAGCGTTATAGTCCGGTTGCCTTGCTCGCTCCGCTATCACCTCCTTAATAGGACCAAGACGTTGGGTTAAGTGTGAACGCATGTTTCTGCGAACACCTCCGCATTATATGCGTGGGGGTTGAAGCCGACGATGCAATCTTTCAGGTTATACACATGTATACATAAACGGCCACCCAGGAGGCATCATATTACTTTCAGGCAAAAGTATAAAAATAGCCTTATGAAAATTTATAAAAGCATTTTGCTTACAATGAGATTACATATCACTCAAACATAATATTTTTTGAGCACTGGCTCTCTATCAAACGAGCACCCTCAAGAACTTCTTCAAAGTAGTGCTCAGCAGCCCTTCGACCTATGGCCGAATCCCGCGCTGCAACAGTGGTAGCATCCATCTCCACCCAGTGTGCTTTCACACAGGCAAAGGCCATCCGTGCACCCTCTATGCACGCCGACCTCTTCATCACATCAATGTGCGACACCACGTCAAGGAACCGCTGCACCAAGCCGAAATAGCTGTTCGGTTTTGACCCTTCCGGCCATAGCTGATCCACAATAGACCTCATGGCGAGTCCGGACAACCTATTTAGTTCGGCCCATTTGGCTACTTGATCAGTCAATGAAAGTGGACGCTCGGGAGAATGGAATTGTCTCCAAAACAGCTGGTCTACTTCACGGTCCGTCTGATCCCCGGAAGTACTTGGCCGCATTGGCAGCGCTCGCTGCCAAATCCATATACACATCCTCCGAACTCCACAGCCGATCCAGAGGGGCATACCGTGGATCTAAGAACTTCCTCCACAACATAAAGGATTTCCCAGCTACAATTTCCCCGGCTTCTCGTAGCTCCTCCGTCTTCGCCCTCATAGTAGAGCGGAGGTCTTTTCTCATCGCCGCAGCCTTCTCAAGGTCCGATGCCTTCGCCTGATTTTCCTTTTCGAGAACCCAGCAACGGTCGGCAGCGGCTTTTAATTCTATAGCCATTTTGGCCATCTTATCTCGGCTCTCGCCATGTGCGGCCTTCTCGGCTCGCAACTCTTCGGCCGCCTTCAAAGCAGCCGCATTACCCAACCTCGCTTATTCCTTGGCTCGGGCAAGTTCCGCCCGCAAGGCTTCAATAGTGGCAGCTCCATCTGCAGTCACAACATGTTAAAGATACTGGCATCTTGCTGCTCTTCCTATGTGGCGTTTACCAGATAATAATGCTTACCCTGTGCCTCGTCAAGCCTTTTGTTAACAAGCTCGATGTCGGCATCTGCCGCATCCAACTGCTGTTTTAAATGGGCAAACTGGCCAGTCCGGCCAGCCACTGGAGTTTCCACCACCTGCACATAAAGGCAGTACGGTTATTACCTGAGAATACGATCCTCTGTTCATCATCGTTTCCGACGACAACCAGAGTCTCAGGGGCTACTATCTACACAGGGCACATCTAGCATGTGCAGGACTATCATACATTATTTTTACGAACCTCAAAGCATGTCAGTAGACTCATAAAAGCTTCATGCAATCTGCTTTCAGCGGACGCGATTCTCTCCACCACCGTATCCATCAGCATACGGTGATCATCTGAGATGGCCGCTCGCCCCACCAACTTCCTCAGAACATCCGATCGCACACTAGACGGTGCCAGACTCTTTTGTCTGCTCTCTTCGGGAGCCGGACACTAGGAGCTTCGGGGGTCGACGGGATTATCTTCTAGCCTCGCCGGACTCGGAGAGGCCCTCCGCGATGACACTTCAGGGTCGCCCACTTCCGGAGCGGAGGAGTCCAGAGGAGGCGTTTCGCTCTCCATCATCTCCGGAAGAAGATCCCCCGAAGATGAGCTCATTTGAGAGGGGCTAAGGCCCGAACTGCAAAGACATATGCGGTGGTTATTTTCTCAGATGAAAAAGATGGCATATCTGTACTGATAAAGTATTTCGGGTCACTTACGACTCATTGGAGAATTGATCCCCCCACGAACTTTGTGCGGCGACAGCACCCCCCAAGGTAGGACCCTCGGTGGGAGACTTCTTCTCTCTTTTGGAAGCTTCGGCTTCCGAATCCCCGGGCACGGTCCTTTTCCTCTTCCGGTCATCTTCCTTCATGAGGACGCCCGCTCCCTCGGTTAGAATGGGCAGCGTTGGGGGCTTGCGTCCGCCCTTATTGTCCTCCGCGGTATCTTCCTTCAAGGGCTCCGAGCAAGGTGCGATCTGGAGCATCTTTCCAGTACCGGATTTTCCAAACCCTCAGGGAGGGGGGCCGAACACCGAATCAACTTCGCCTTTGCTAGCCAGTCCTGATCAAAAAGCAAACTCTCAGAAATAACTTCATGACAAATGAGAGACAGTATGTTTGGCCGGAAGATTTCTTACCTGTTCGACGGCGCGGTTACTGCTCAGGCCCGCGTCCTCGGTGATTTCCGGACTCTCTACCTGAGGTCCGAAGAATGACTTGTACATCTCCTCATGCGTCAGGCCGAGGAAATTTTGAATGGCACGCGGTCCCTCGGGATTGAACTCCCACAAGCAAAGGGGCCGGCGTTTGCAAGGCTGGACTTGACGAACCAGCATAACTTGTGTTACCGCAACCAAACTGAAATCTCCATTGAAGAGATCTTGAATGCGGCTTTGCAGTATAGGTACGTCCTTGGCTGGACCCCAACTCAATACTCTACTAATCCATGACATAAGTTGTGGTGGAGGGCCCGGACAGAAAACAGGGGCGGCCGCCCACTTGGCACTTCTAGGGGCCGTGATGTAGAACCATTCCTGTTGCCACAATTCAGACACCTCTGGAATGGAACCTTCTGGACATGAAGCTCCCGTCATCTTGCATATTGAGGCACCTCCACACGCCGCATGTTGCCCCTTGATCATCTTCGGCTTTACTTCAAAGGTCTTGAGCCATAGGCCAAAGTGAGGGGTAACCCGGAGGAAGGCCTCTCACACGACAATAAATGTCGCGATATGAAGAAAGGAATCCAGAGCTAGATCATGGAAATCTAGCCCGTAATAAAAGATCAAGCCGCTAACAAAAGGATCCAGAGCAAGGCCTAGACCTCGGAGGAAGTGAGAGACGAACACGACGATCTCGTTGGGTTCGGGGGAGGGGACGGCCTGCCCTCGGGCAGGCAGCCGATGCGGAATCTCGGCGGTCAGATATCTGCCCCCCCCCCTCAACTTTTTGATGTCTTCTTGCGTGATGGAGGAAGGCACCCATCGGCCTTGAAGGCTAGATCCAGACATGATTGAAGGTTCAGAGCACCAGACCTGAACTTTGGGCGTTTGAGCTTGAGGTGGGGGAAGGATTCGACTGAGCACGGGAGGGAAAAATAAAAGCCTTGCCCCTTTATAAAGAGGGTGAATATCAAGCGTCCTCTCCATGTCCGTTTAGACTTGCCTATAATCTAGGAGTCCTAGAAGCGGTTGGGTTACCCACGCCCATATTAATGAGAATCCCGGAACAAGGGGACACGATCTCTGCTCTAGCAAGACGTGCCAAGAAAACCGCCTCGCATGACGCGCTGAGGTGGGATAATGAAACGACTCGGATAAAGGCTTGGTCGTGGTGTGTCACACTACGGAATACGTCAGCAGATTAGATTTGTGTAAATATTATTCTCTCTATGGCAATATGTGGAAACTTATTTTGCAGAGCCGGACACTATCTTTGTGTTCAAAATCTTCTATGAATTACTTGGAGGAGGAACCCGCCTTGCAATGCTGAAGACAATCTGCGCGCCGGACTCATCATCATTGAAGCCTAGTTCAGGGGCTACTGAGGGAGTCCTGGATTAGGGGGTGTTCGGATGGCCGGACTATACCTTCAGCCGGACTCCTGGACTATGAAGATACGAGATTGAAGACTTTGTCCCGTGCCCGGAAGGGACTTTCCTTGGCATGGAAGGCAAGCTTGGCGATACGGATATTTAGATCTCCTACCATTGTAACTGACTTTGTGTAACCCTAACCCTCTCCGGTGTCTATATAAACCGGAGAGTTTTAGTCCGTAGGACAACATAGACAACAACAATCATACCATAGGCTAGCTTCTAGGGTTTAGCCTCTCTGATCTCGTGGTAGATCTACTCTTGTACTACCCATATCATCAATATTAATCAAGCAGGACGTAGGGTTTTACCTCCATCAAGAGGGCCCGAACCTGGGTAAAACTTCGTGTCCCTTGCCTCCTATTACCATCCACCCTAGACGCACAGTTCGGGACCCCCTACCCAAGATCCGCCAGTTTTGACACCGACAGGGGGCATGACTGCGGCACGCTCCAAGTCGTGGCTTAAACCACACTAGGGGCTTCCCGCTTTGTTATTTTTCTCTTTCAGGACTTTAATCTCTGGAAACCCTGTCCGGCAGCATGATTGCCGAACACATGATGCAGCAACCAAGGAGGTAGAAAGTTACGTCACACCATGGAACTCCCAGGTGGATTACGATAACGAGTGAAATATTTGCTTTAATACTATTCGTCAGCTTGCCCTTGGAAGGGACATGTCAAACAATCCTACTTTTTGCTTATCGCACTACTTGTATCATTCTGCTTTAACACATCTTTTTGAATAAACAATGCATAGCATTAAGACTATTATTGCATTCTTCCTTTTTATATATATGTTCATTCATGACATCTAGCACCCGTACACTTTGGTACGGCCAATACGCTAGGGCTTAAGCATACCCCATAATATGGCGTGAGAAGTCCGAACACTTTTGACAGTGCGGCACCCCGACTTATAGCATTATATGCATCAGCTCTGAATCATGTCTTGGGTCACTCATTGGGTTTGCCCGGTGCTACCTCTTGAGCTTGCGCTGGTTTTCCCCGAAGAGGAAGGGATGATGCAGCAAAGTAGCGTAAGTATTTCCCTTAGTTTTTGAGAACCAAGGTATCAATCCAGTAGGAGGCCATGCTCAAAGTCCCTCGTACCTGCACAAAATGATAGCTACTCGCAACCAACGCGATTAGGGGTTGTCAATCCCTTCACGGTCACTTACGAGAGTGAGATCTGATTGATATAATATTTTTGGTATTTTTGGTATAAAGATGCAAAGTAAAAAGTAAAAGCAAAGTAAAAAGCAAAACAAGATTAAAGTGATGGAGATTGATATGATGATAATAGACCCGGGGGCCATAGGTTCCACTAGTGGCTTCTCTCAAGAGCATAAGTGTCGGTGTCAAAACCGGTGGATCTCGGGTAGGGGGTCCCGAACTGTGCGTCAAGGCCGGATGGTAACAGGAGACAAGGGACATGATGTTTTTTACCCAGGTTCGGGCCCTCTCGATGGAGGTAATACCCTACTCCTGCTTGATTAATATTGATGATATGGGTAGTACAAGAGTAGATCTACCACGAGATCAAGGAGGCTAAACCCTAGAAGCTAGCCTATGGTATGATTGTTGTGTATGGAGTTGATTGCCTACGGACTACAACCCTCCGATTTATATATACACCGGATAGGGTTAGGGTTACATAAAGTTGGTTACAATGGTAGGAGATCTTGAATATCTGCATCGCCAAGCTTGCCTTCCACGCCAAGGAAAGTCCCATCCGGACACGGGACAAAGTCTTCAATCTTGTATCTTCATAGTCCAGGAGTCCGGCTGAAGGTATAGTCCGGCTACTCGAACACCCCCTAATCCAGGACTCCCTCAGTAGCCCCTGAACCAGGCTTCAATGACGACGAGTCCAGCGCGCAAATTGTCTTCGGCATTGCAAGGCGGGTTCCTCCTCCAAGTCCTTCGTAGAAGATTGTAAACACCAATAGTAGTGTCCGGTTCTGCAAAATAAGTTTCCACATATTGCCATAGAGAGAATAATATTGACACAAATCAAATCTGCCGACGTATTCCGCAGTGCGTCATCACACTACGGCCAAGTCCTTCACTCGAATCGTTTTTACTTTTCCACCTTAGCATGTTCTGCGAGGCGGTTTCCTTGGCATGTCTTGTCAAAGCAGAGATCGTGTACCCCCTTTTACGGGATTCTCATCAATATGGACATGGGTAACCCGAACCGCGCCAATTACCACGGCGCCTGGGAGGCAAGCGAGTTTTATTAGGTAGGTGGGGATGCATAACTGCATCCGCCCATATAAGGGGATAAGGATCCACCCTTTTTACCTACACCTTCTTCCTCCCCTGCCTATCCATCTCATGCGCACTCGAGCTCCAGCGCCCAAGCCCGCACTTCCCACCTCGACCTTCTCCAGCGATGTCCGGAGCGGGAGGCAAATGGAAGGTCTCCTCCGTCACGGAGGGCGACATAAAAAAGCTAAGGAAGGCCGGATACTTGTCCAAAGACATCACGCACCGGCTTCCCGAGGAGGGGCAGCTTCTCCCCACCCCAAGGCCCCATGAGAGGGTAGTATTCCTTCCCCCACTTCCTCCACGGCCTGGATTTTCATGATCTGGCCCCAAACTTCATCCTCAACATCTCGGCGTTTATCATCGTGTGCGAGGCTTTCCTCCGCGTCCGCCCCCATTTCGGCCTCTGGCTCAAGACCTTCAACGTCAAGCCCAAGGTGGTGCGCGGCAGCCAGGCGGAGTGCGGAGGCGCCATGGCGGGCTAGATTGCCAACATCCTGTGGTTCGAGGGCTCCTTCATAGAGACCCTAAAGGGGTGGCAAGCCAGGTGGTTTTACATCACCGAGCCACGCGATCTGAACTGGATCGCACCCCCCGAGTTCCGATCCGGACCCCCCACGTGGCTTATGTCCTGGAAAGAGACGGGCCTGTCGTGGGGTGACGAAAAAGAGGTGACCTGATTGCAAACATGCATCCAGTCCCTGGTGAACAAGCCAATCCGGCTTGTTAATGTAATCCAGGTTATGCTCGTCCGCCGGATCCTCCCGTGCCAACAACGGGATTTTAATCTGTGGGAGTTTGACCCGGCCAGCACCAAACCCTCAGCAGGCTCTTCGACACGACGTACGAAGATGCCTGGAAGGTGCTATTCAAGGGTGCCAAGGCTCCCGCATCCGCTTCCGAGGACCGCGGATACAGCTCGCAGCATCACGCTGGCGAGGTAAGCTATCTTCACCTTTTTCAGGATGTTAAGCTTTTTTCATAGTTTGACTCTATGCGGGATCTAAACTCCCTTGCCTTTGACAGGCTTGGCGGGCGATATCCGGACCGATTAACTGTCTGGCTCCGCTGCCCGAAGACCCAGCCCCAGCTCTACTAGCGAAGCTCCTGGCTCCGGCGCCTTATGTGGTGCCGGAGGAAGGCCAAGAAGAAGAAGGCCATGGGGACTCGAAAGAGTTCCCGGCATATGGTGGTGTCGGACTCGTCGTCCGACGAGTCCGAGACGCACTCCTCCCGTGGAGACAAGGAGGAGGAAGAAGAAACCTCTCCCCCTCTAGCGGGGGGAGGAAAGAAGAGGAAGGCCGCCCCAGTAGGGGGGGCGAAGGGTCCAAGAAGAGGAAAACCCCTCCGCCGGACTACGCCCCCGACGCCAACAAGGACGAAGAGGAGTGGCCGGATAGGGCCAGGCGTCCGGTGAAATCGTAAGTGTTCGGATACCAGAGTAACTCATGATATTCTTTTTGTTGCACAGTTTTCCCTAATGTCGAATATAATCATGTAGCCCGCCCCGGGCCGAACTCAACGTGTCGTCGAGCGGCTCCCTGGATTCATCGGACGTGAACTCAGTTCCGCCCGCTGTCTTCCCCCACACTGCGGATGACGCCGAAGTGGTGTCGCAACGAGCTCCGGGGCAGGAGGAGGTGGTCCTGGAGGAGCCGCAAGGCGACCTCCCGGACTCCAGGAGTAAAGGGGACAAGACCCCCCAGGGCTCCAAGTCCGGCTTTATGCCGGACACCGCGCCGGAGTTTTCAATAGTTCTGGACTGCGGTAGGCAAACTCCTTCCAAGAGGAGCAAGTCTTCTGAGCCGGCGGCCTCCGTCCAATTGGAGGTGCCGGACAATCTGCTGGAGGTGCTTGACGGCGCCTCCATCGACGAGGAGCACCGTACTATTATGAGTACGGTGATCCAGAAGGTTCAGTCCGCCAAGAGCGGACTGAGTGAAGCTTGCGCTAGCCTCCTAACAGGCTTCGAGGTAAGTAAAAATATGTAAAAATATTACCGCATAGACAGTAGCCCCTGATGCTCTGTTTGGCGTTCAGAAAGAAAAGCCGAATAGAGGATCTATTAAATTTCGCAGGATTCTAACAATAAAGAGTCAATATGCGTATGCAGGCTTCGCTGATAGCCACCGCCGCATAGACTGCGGAGGTGGGTGCCCTGAAACAGGGACTCGAGCGGACCGAGCAAGAGCTCGGCCTTGCCAAGCGGCAGCTCGAGGAGAAAGAAGGTAAGAAATACCTTACAGAAAAAGGTGCCTATAGAGAGGCGTGATTGCAAAAAATAACAGGATTGTACTGCTTATTGTAGGGGCTACGACTGAGGTGGCGACCCTCAAGCAGGCGCTGTCCGGGGCCGAAAAGAAAGCGGCCGCGGAGCGCACCGAGCGAGAGAAACTTGGGGCTCAGGTCGGCGAGGTGCAGCAAGAGCTTCAGGCTCTTATGAAAAAACATGAGAATTTGGAGCTTGAGTCAAAGACCCAAGCGTCCGAGCTCGCGGCGGCCCTTGAGACTGCCAAGTCTGCCAAGGCTAAAGCCCAAAAGGCCCTCCAAGAGTTGGAGGAGATGAAGAAGATAGCAGCGGGTAAGGCATTCTTCATGCAAAGCAGAAATATAAAAGTAAACTACTTGTTACTTACCCGAATCCGGAGTTCTCCAGGGGCATTCGCAGATCTTCCTCGCAGCGTATCCGATGCCGCCGCATTCTACCGAGCTGAAGAGAGCAGCTCGACAGAGAAGGTGTTCTGGTCTCAGTATGCTGACGCCGGACACCCTGTGCCCTTGAGTGACCAGCTGAAACAGCTGGTCGAGCTCCACAAGGCGGCCGAACAGGCCATGAAGGGCTTCATAGTTCGGCTGTAGCCCGGAGAGGCCCTGCCTGGGAGCTACTTCGGGCTGGTGCGGCGGCTGGTGGAGGCCTGTCCAAGGCTCAAGGTCATCAAGCGCTCTGTCTGCATCGAAGGTGCCCGTCGGGCCCTTGCCCGTGCAAAGGTGCACTGGGGTAAGCTGGACGGTGAGAAACTTGTGAAGGACGGGCCGCCGCCGGGGAAGGAGCATCGCAAGCCCAAGAACAATTACAAGGATGTTCTTGCCGGTGCCCGCCTTGTGGCAGATGAATGTACCAAGGATGTAATTTTTCAATAAACTCGCTCGTTTTTATCCTGTGCGCTGAAAACTTGTTCATAGGCGCTTAAGCAATGCTTGTAGAATTTAAAATATTATTTTCTGTGCGGCCGTTTATCAAAAAATTTAGAGATGGCCAGTCGTCGGCTTCTGCCCCCATGCCACTAGTGTTGGGGTGTTCGGGATAAACCTGAGCGCTCTTTTTCCCATGGTTGGGTCCTTCGAGGGAGGCGCTCAGCACAACGAACCAGGCAATCGGACTATAATGCTTGAACACTCTCACTTAGCCATAGAACTTTATAATTTTAAATTTCGGCGAAGCCCCTAGTTCGGAAGACCGAGTTCGGGGCGCTATCCACGCCTTGGCCGGACAAAATCCGGCTCCTCGCTCGAAGCGGCATAAGTCTTTAGGGACTCGAAAAACCTCTCGAACAGCGACCGGTCTCTCACCTCATCATGACAGTCAGTTTTAGCTTTCTCCACTGAGGTCCTTAACCCAGCTCAATCGGGGCACAATCGCAGTGGTTCTCCTAGTGCTACCTTAGCCGATATAGCGGAACGTAAGGCACCAAAACATAGGAGCCGGGCAAACCCAACTATTGACCCAAATCATGATTCGGAGCCGATGCATATAGTGCTATAAGTTCGGGGTGCCGCACTTGTGAAAGTGTACGGACTTCTCACACCATATTAAAGGGTACTGAAGCCCCTGGCCTACTTGCCGTACCATAGTGTACGGGTGCAACATGTCATTAATGAACATATATAAAAGAGAGTAATGCAGAAAATAGACAAAAGCTATGCATTGTTTATAGAGAGGCTATTTATCAAAGCCGAACAATACAAGAAGTGTGATAAGCAAAAAGATATTTGGAATATTCAGTATATCCTGACCAGGGGCAGGCCGCGGAATTGTATTAAAAAGAGGTATACCGCTCGTAACAGAGACCACCTAGGAGTTCCATAATGCGGCATGGTTTGTCTGCCTCCCTGGATCTTGCATCGTTTGTGCAGCAGTCGAATTGCCGAACAGGTCGTCCGAAGTAAGGAGTCCTGAAAGTAAGAAAAAAAAGAATCCGGCAGCCCCTAGTACGTTTTAAGCCGTATTTTGGGCGTGCCGTTATTGTGCCCCTTCCCCTGTGCCCATGGTATTTCAAGGGCGTAGTTATGTACGCGAGGTACTGATTTCGCTATGTCGCGAAAGCTGGGGTTGGGGCCGCATTGCTACGCTTGCTCAGAGTGTGCCAGGCGGTCATGCTGTGGGTTACTCCGGGTGCGCTTGGCAGTGTCTGGCTTTTTAATGGACGGACTGGAGAATTGCCTGAGAAGGCTACTTTGTACCTCCGCTGCGAGAGCCGCCGTATGCTCCTCCGTACAGAGGGAGCATTCGGTGTTTCCATTGACCGTAATTACTCGTCGGGGGCCTGGCATCTTGAGCTTGAGATATGCGTAGTGCGGCACCGCATTGAACTTTGCGAATGCGGTTCGTCCGAGCAGGGCGTGGTAGCCACTGCAAAACGGGACTATATCGAAGATTAACTCTTCGCTTCGGAAATTGTCCGGGGATCCGAAGACCACGTCAAGTGTTACTGAGCATGTACAGTTGGCTTCTACACCTGGTATAATGCCTTTAAAGGTTGTTCTTGTGGGCTTAATCCTTGAGGGATCTATGCCCATTTTCCGCACTGTATCCTGATAAAGCAGGTTCAGGCTACTGCCGCCGTCCATGAGGACTCTTGTGAGATGAAATCCGTCGATGATTGGGTCGAGAACCAATGCGGCGAAGCCGCCGTGACGGATGCTAGTGGGATGGTCCCTTCGATCAAAAGTGATCGGGCAGGAGGACCATGGGTTGAACTTTGGGGCGACTGGCTCTATTGCGTATACGTCCCGTAGCGCACGCTTCCGCTCCCGCTTGGGAATGTGGGTTGCGTATATCATGTTCACCATCCGCACTTGTGGGGGAAGCCCTTCTGTCCATTGTTGTTCGGCGGCTTGGGCTCCTCGTCGTCGCTGTGCAGCCCCTTGTCTCTGTTTTCGGCCCTTAACTTGCCTGCCTGCTTGAACACCCAACAATCCCTGTTAGTGTGATTGGCTGGCCTTTCGGGGGTACCATGTATCTGGCACAAGCGATCGAGTATTCGGTCCAAACTGGACGGGCCCTGAGTATTCTTTTTGAATGGCTTTTTCCGCTGACCGGATTTATAGCCTTTGAATCCGGCATTGACTGCCGTGTCTTCATTGCTGTCGTTGTTAATGCGGCGTTTTTGCTTATTCCGACGTGTCCTGCCACTTTTGTCCTTGGTATCCGAATTACCAGGGTTCTTTGATAAGTTGTTACTGCGAGCTAGCCAGCTGTCTTCTCCCGCGCAAAAGCGGGTCATGAGTGTCGTGAGGGCTGCCGTGGATTTCGGCTTTTCCTGTCCCAGGTGTCGGGCAAGCCACTCATCGCGGATGTTATGCTTGAAGGCTGCTAGGGCCTCTGCATCCGGACAGTCGACTATCTGGTTTTTCTTTGTTAGGAACCGTGTCCAGAATTGTCTGGCCGATTCTTCTGGCTGCTGAATTATGTGGCTTAAGTCGTCGGCATCCGGCGGTCGCACGTAAGTGCCCTGGAAGTTGTCGAGGAATGCGGCTTCCAGGTCCTCCCAAGAACCGATTGAGTCTGCTGGCAAGCTGTTAAGCCAATGCCAGGCCGGTCCTTTAAGTTTGAGCAGGAGGTATTTGATGGCGTGTAGATCATCGCCGCGTGCCATGTGGATGTGAAGGAGGTAATCCTCGATCCATACCGCCGGATCTGTTGTGCCATCGTATGATTCGATGTTTACGGGTTTGAAACCCTCTGGGATTTTATGATCCATTACTTCATTCGTGAAGCATAGCGGGTGTGCGGCGCCTCTGTACTGGGCTATATCACGATGCAGCTCGGAAGAGCTATGTCTGTTGTGTTCGGCCCAGCCGGATTTGTTGTATCCGGAGTGAAGATCATTGTCACATGCCGTAGGGAGCCTGCGCGATCTGTAGATCGATCTTGTTTGTCTGGCCTTATCCTCCAGTATGTCTCGCAGGTCGAGCGCATTTTCCCGTACCTTAGTTGAGCGGCGTTGGGGCAAGGCTTGGGTGGAGGGCCGAGAGGCCTCTCTGTCGCGGCCGCGAGGTGGCCGGTCTGCCATGTCATGCGCTGGTGATGTAGGTGCTTCCTCCTCTAATCGGGGTAGCGGCCTGCGCTTCGGGTAACTCCTGGGGGGCGTTCGAGTTCATACTCTTCGGCCGCAAGGACCTCAGTACATCTGTCAGCTAGCAAATCTTGGGCAGCCCTAAGCTGTTGCTGCTTTTTCTTGAGGCTGCTTGCCGTGGCTAAAAGCCTGCGTTGAAAACGCTCTTGTTCGGCGGGGTCTGATGGTATGACGAATTCGTCATCATCGAGGCTTGCCTCGTCTTCGGAGGGAGGCGTATAGTTATCATCCTCGACCTCTCGGTCTGCCGCTCTCTCATGAGGGCTGGCTTCTCCATCTTCCTGTGCCGAATCTTGCTGAGGTGGGTGTTCTTCGGTGCTATCCGGGGTAGTATTATCTCCCATGCCGGAATCACCGTTTTTGCTTTGGCGGGATTTAGAGCGGCGCCACTAACGCCGGCGCTTTTGCTGTTTCTTGGGGGCGTCATCCCCCACTGTTCCATCGCCATCTCCATCTTTTGGAGTATCCACCATATATATGTCATATGACGATATGCAGAATCCCTTCACGGTCACTTACGAGAGTGAGATCTGATAGATAGAATATTTTTGGTATTTTCGATATAAAGATGCAAAGTAAAGTAAAAGCAAAGCAATATAAAAGTGATGGAGATTGATATGATGAGAATAGACCCAGGGGCCATAGGTTTCACTAGTGGCTTCTCTAAAGAGCATAAGTATTCTATGGTGGGTGAACAAATTACTGTTGAGCAATTGACAGAATTGAGCATAGTTATGAGAATATCTAGGCATGATCATGTATATAGGCATCACGTCCGTGACAAGTAGACCGAAACGATTCTGCATCTACTACTATTACTCCACTCATCGACCGCTATCCAGCATGCATCTAGAGTATTAAGTTAAAAACAGAGCAACGCCTTAAGCAAGATGACATGATGTAGAGAGATAAATTCATGCAATATGAAATAAACCCCATCCTGTTATCCTCGATGGCAATGATGCAATACGTGCCTTGTTGCCCCTTTTGTCACTAGGAAAGGACACCGCAAGATTGAACCCAAAGCTAAGCACTTCTCCCATGGCAAGAACTACCAATCTAGTTGGCCAAACCAAACGGATAATTCGAATAGACTTGCAAAGATAACCAATCATACTTAAAAGAATTCAGAGAAGATTCAAATATTATTCATAGATATACTTGATCATAAACCCACAATTCATCGATCTCAACAAACACACCGCAAAAAGAAGATTACATCGAATAGATCTCCACAAGAGAGGGGGAGAACTTTGTATTAAGATCCAAAAAGAGAGAAGAAGCCATCTAGCTACTAACTATGGACCCGAAGGTCTGAGGTAAACTACTCACACTTCATCGGAGAGGCTATGATGATGTAGAAGCCCTCCGTGATGACGGCCCTCTCCGGCGGAGCTCCGGAACAGGCCCCAAGATGGGATCTCGTGGATACAGAAAGTTGCGGCGGTGGAATTAGGTTTTTTGGCTCCGTCTCTGTTTGTTTGTGGGTACGTAGGTATATATAGGAGGAAGGAGTACGTCGGTGGAGCATCGAGGGGCCCACGAGGCAGGGGGCACCCCCATCCTCGTGACCGCCTCTTTGACTCCTTGGAGTAGGGTCCAAGTCTCCTGGATCACGTTCGGTGAGAAAATCACGTTCCCGAAGGTTTTATTCCGTTTGGACTCCGTTTGATATTCTGTTTCTTCGAAACATTGAAATAGGCAAAAAAAACAACAATTCTGGGCTGGGCCTCCGGTTAATAGGTTAGTCCCAAAAATAATATAAAAGTGGAAAATAAAGCCCAATATAGTCCAAAATAGTAGATAATATAGCATGGAGCAATCAAAAATTATAGATACGTTGGAGACGTATGAGGCATCCCCAAGCTTAATTCCTGCTCGTCCTCGAGTAGGTAAATGATAAAAAGAGAATTTTTGATGCGGAGTGCTACTTGGCATAATTTCAATGCAAATCTTCTTAATTGTGATATGAATATTCAGATTCGAAAGATTCAAGACAAAAGTTTATATTGACATAAAATAATAATACTTCAAGCATACTAACAAAGCAATTATGTCTTCTCAAAATAACATGGCCAAAGAAAGTTACCCTACAAAATCATATAGTCTGGCTATGATCTATCTTCACCACAACAAGTAATTAAATCATGCACAACCCCGATGACAAGCCAAGCAATTGTTTCATACTCTAACTTTTTCAAAACTTTTTCAATCTTCACGCAATACATGAGCGTGAACCATGGATATAGCACTATAGGTGGAATAGAATGGTGGTTGTGGAGAAGACAAATAGTAGGGGAAGATAGTCTCACATCAACTAGGCGTATCAACGGGCTATGGAGATGCCCATCAATAGATATCAATGTGAGTGAGTAGGGATTGCCATGCAACGGATGCACTAGAGCTATAAGTATATGAAAGCTCAAAAAGAAACTAAGTGGGTGTGCATCCAACTTGCTTGCTCATGAAGACCTAGGGCAATTTGAGGAAGCCTGGGGGAGTCCTAGATTAGGGGGTCTCCGGACAGCCGGACTATCTCCATTGGCCGGACTGTTAGGCTATGAAGATACAAGATTGAAGACTTCATCTCGTGTCCGGATAGGACTCTACTTGGCGTGGAAGGCAAGCTAGGCAATACGGATATGGATATCTCCTCCTTTGTAACCGACCTTGTGTAACCCTAACCCTCTCCGGTGTCTATATAAACCGGAGGGTTTTAGTCCGTAGGACAACAAACAATCATACCATAGGCTAGCTTCTAGGGTTTAGCCTCTCTGATCACGTGGTAGATCTACTCTTGTACTACCCATATCATCAATATTAATCAAGCAGGACGTAGGGTTTTACCTCCATCAAGAGGGCCCGAACCTGGGTAAAACATTGTGTCCCCTGCCTCCTGTTACCATCCGACCTAGATGCACAGTTCGGGACCCCCTACCCGAGATCCGTCGGTTTTGACACCGACATTGGTGCTTTCATTGAGAGTTCCTCTGTGTCGTCACCTTTAGGCCCGATGGCTCATCCGATCATTAACAACGATGCGGTCCAGGGTGAGACCTTTCTCCCCAGACAGATCGTTGTGTTCGGCGGCTTTGCACTGCGGGCTAATTCACTTGGCCATCTGGAGCAGATTGAAAGCTACGCCCCTGGCCATCAGGTCAGATTTGGAAGTTTGAACTACACGGCCGACATCCACGGAGACTTGATCTTCGACGGATTCGAGCCACAGTCGGGCGCGCTGCACTGTCACAATGGGTATGACCTAGCTCTGTCGCCGAACAGTACCCCAGAGGCCGCGCCTGCATCAGCTCCGACCCTTAGCTTGGAGCCAACTGCGCCAATCGAGGACGGGTGGCTAGACACCGCCTCAGGGGCTGCAGTCTCAACGGCGATCGAGTCGAACACCAGCCTAATAATCTGCGAAGCCCGTGACTCCAAGGTGCCGGACTCTTTTCCGGACTCCGAACCGTCCGCGCCCCTACCAATCGAATCTGATTGGGCGCCGATCATGGAATTCACCGCCGTGGATATCTTTCAGCACTCGCCCTTCGGCGACATTCTGAATTCACTAAAGTCTCTCTCTTTTTAAGGAGATCCCTGGCCGGACTATGGCCAACAGGATTGGGATGCGGACGACGAAGAAATTCGACGCCCACCCACCACCCACTTCGTATCCACTGTCGATGATTTAACCGACATGCTCGACTTCGACTCCGAAGACATCGACGGTATGGACGACGATGTAGGAGACGAACATGAACCAGCGCCTATAGGGCACTAGAAAGCCACCTCGTCATATGACATATACATGGTGGATACACCGAAAGAAGGCAATGGCGACGAGATAACGGAGGATGACCCCTCCAAGAAGCAACCCAAGCGCCGACATCAGCGGCGCCGCTCTAAGTCCCGTGAAAGCAAAAGTGGTGATACCGGCACAGGAGATAATAACACTCCAGATAATGCCGAAGACAACAACAATCCCCTCCAGCAAGATTTAGAGCAGGAGGATGGAGGAGCCAGCCCTCCTGAGAGAGCGGCAGACGGAGAGGAGGAGGATGGCAATTACATGCCCCCTCCAAAGACAAGGCAAGCCTCGGCGACGATGAATTCGCCGTACCAGAGGATCCCGTCGAACAAGAGCGTTTCAAGCGCCGGCTTATGGCCACGGCAAATAGCCTGTAGAAAAAGCAGCTGCAGCTTCAAGCTGATCAAGATCTGCTAGCTGACAGATGGACTGAAGTCCTCGCGGCCGAGGAATATAAACTCGAGCACCCTTCCAAGAATTACCCAAAGTGCGGGTTACTACCCCGACTGGAGGAAGAAGCGTATGATACGGCTGATCGGCCACCTCGTGGCCGCGATAGAGAGGCATTCCAGCCAAAAACTCAGCCCCCACCCCGACACCATTCAAATAAAAAGGAATGGGGAGATACGCCAGACCTGCGAGACATATTGGAGGACAAAGCAAAGCATGCAAGATCGATCTACGAATCACGAGGGCGCACAACTCTGCGAGACGATAAACGTCACGCCGGATACAGTAAAAGCAAATCCGGTCGGGCTGAACACAGCGGGCAAGACCCATTCGAGCTGCGTCGCGATATAGCCGAATACAGAGGCGCCGCACACCCCTTATGCTTTACAAACGAAGTAATGGATCATCAATTCTCGGAAGGTTTCAAACCTGTAAATATTGAATCATACGACGGCACAACAGATCCCGCAGTATGGATCGAGGATTTCCTCCTCCACATCCACATGGCCCGCGGTGATGACTTACACGCCATCAAATACCTCCCACTAAAGCTCAAAGGACCAGCGCGGCATTGGCTTAACAGCTTGCCAGCGGACTCCATTAGCTGTTGGGAAGATCTTGAAGCCGCATTCCTCGACAACTTTCAGGGCACTTATGTGCGACCACCAGGCGCCGATGACTTGAGCCACATAATTCAGCAGCCAAAAGAGTCGGCCAGGCAATTCTGTACTCGGTTCCTTACAAAGAAAAATCAAATCATCGACTGTCCGGATGCAGAGGCCTTAGCGGCTTTCAAACACAACATCCAAGATGAGTGGCTAGCCCGGCACTGTGGTCACGAAAAGCCGAAATCTATGGCAGCTCTCACGAAGCTCATGACCTGCTTTTGTGCGGGAGAAGACAGCTGGCTGGCTCGCAGTAATAACATATCAAAGAACCATGGTACCTCTGATACCAAGGACGGCAATAGCAGGTCACGTCGCAACAAACATAAGCGCCACATTAACAGCGAAAATACCGAGGATACGGCAGTCAATGCCGGATTCAAAGGCTCTAAACCCGGTCAGCGGAAAAAGCCATTCAAACAAAGTACGCCAGGTCCGTCCAGCTTGGACCGTATACTCGATCGCTCGTGTCAAATACACGGTACCCTAGACAAGCTAGCCAATCACACTAACAGGGATTGTTGGGTGTTCAAGCAGGCCGGCAAGTTAATTGCCGCAAACAAGGACAAGGGGCCGCATAGCGATGACGAGGAGGAGCCCCGGCAGCCGCACACCGGAGGACAGAAGAGGTTTCCCCCGCAAGTGTGGATGGTGAACATGATATACGCAACCCACATCCCCAAGAGGGAGCGGAAGCGTGCGCTCAGGGACGTATATGCGTTGGAGCCAGTCGCCCCAAAGTTCAACCCTTGGTCCTCCTGTCCGATCACCTTCGATCGCAGGGACCACCCCACTAGTATCCGTCATGGCGGATTCGCCGCACTGTTCCTAGACCCAATCATTGACGGATTTCACCTCACTCGAGTCCTTATGGATGGCAGCAGCAGCCTGAACCTGCTTTATCCGGACACAGTGCGCAAAATGGGTATAGACCCCTCAAGGATCAAACCCACAAAAACGACCTTTAAAGGCGTCATTCCAGGTGTAGAGGCCCATTGCACAGGCTCAATTACACTGGAAGTGGTCTTCGGATCCCCGGATAACTTCTGAAGCGAAGAGTTAATCTTCGATATAGTCCCGTTCCGCAGTGGTTATCACGCGCTGCTCGGGCGAACCGCATTTGCTAGATTCAATGCGGTACCGCATTATGCATACCTCAAGCTCAAGATGCCAGGACCTCACGGAGTTATTACAGTCAATGGAAACACAGAGTGCTCTCTCCGAACAAAGGAGCACACCGTGGCCCTCGCAGTAGAAGCTGAAAGTGCAACTATCCCTAGGTGGTTTTGGTAATTCATAACAACATATAGCTCATTGAGCTAATGCGATTCCAAGATGATTATTTCAGGAAAGCTCAATGATTGGCATGGCACGGATATGAAAGTGGAACCATCAAAATGCTAAGGACAAAGGATTGGCTCAAGCTCAAAAGCTCAAGACTCTTCATTTTATATTTTAGTGATCCAAGATCACATTGAGTCTTTAGGAAAAGCCAATACTATTAAGGAGGGATGAGGTGTTGCTTAATGAGCCTCTTGCTTCATGTGCTTAATGATATGCTCCAAAGTCCTCAACTACTTTCCCATATCCACATATGACCTAAACCCTAAGCCAAACTCGGTCCTACCGATTCTTCCTATCCGGCGCCACCGAGTTTCACTTGTCATTAGCCACTGCCAAACCCTAGCAATTCGGTCCTACCAATAAGGATCTCGGTCTCACCGAGATGGGGTTGCAAACTCTCTGTTTCCCTTTCGTAACTTTTCGGTCTCACTGAAAGAGCGAATCGGTCCCACCGAGATTGCAATGTAAACTCAGTGTTTCCCCTTTGTAACTTTTCGGTCTCACCGAGTTCCACTCGGTCTCACCGAAAGAGCAAATCGGTCCCACCGAGTTTGCCTGACCAACTCTCTGGTTAGCAAATTACCAAATTCGGTCTCACCGAGTTTGTGTAATCGTATCACCGAGATTACGTTATGCCCAAACCCTAACCGAATCGGTCCTACCGAGTTGCATGTCAGTCCCACCGAAATTCCTAATGGTCACTAGGTTTACTACTTCGGTCAGACCGAGTTTATTTATCCGGTCCCACCGAGATTGGTAAATTGTGTGTAACGGTTGGATTTTGTGTGGAGGCTATATATACCCCTCCACCTCCTTCTCATTCGGTGAGAGAGCCATCAGAACACACACACCATTCCTACTCATATGTTCTGAGAGAGAACCACCTACTCATGTGTTGAGACCAAGACATTCCATTCCTACCATATGAATCTTGATCTCTAGCCTTCCCAAGTTGCTTTCCACTCAAATCTTCTTTCCACCAAATCCAAATCCTATGAGAGAGAGTTGAGTGTTGGGGAGACTATCATTTGAAGCACAAGAGCAAGGAGTTCATTACCTACACACCATTTGTTACTTCTTGGAGAGTGGTGTCTCCTAGATTGGCTAGGTGTCACTTGGGAGCCTCCGACAAGATTGTGGAGTTGAACCAAGGAGTTTGTAAGGGCAAGGAGATCGCCTACTTCGTGAAGATCTACCGCTAGTGAGGCAAGTCCTTCGTGGGTGATGGCCATGGTGGGATAGACAAGGTTGCTTCTTCGTGGACCCTTTGTGGGTGGTTGCTTCTTCGTGGACCCTTCGTGGGTGGAGCCCTGTGTGGACTCGCGCAACCGTTACCCTTGGGTGGAGCCCTATGTGGACTCGCGCAACCGTTACCCTTCGTGGGTTGAAGTCTCCATCAACGTGGATGTAGGATAGCACCACCTATCCGAACCATGGGAAAAACATCCGTGTCTCCAATAGCGTTTGAATTCTCCAAACCCTTCCCTTTACATTCTTGTAAGTTGCATGCTTTACTTTCCGCTGCCTATATACTCTTTGCATGCTTGCTTGAATTATGTGATGATTGCTTGACTTGTCCTAATTTATCTAAAATCTGCCAAGAACTAAAATTGGGAAAAGGTTAAGTTTTTATTTGGTCAAGTAGTCTAATCACCCCCCCTCTAGACATACTTTCGATCCTACAAGTGGTATCAGAGCTTTGGTCTCCATTTGCTTGATCTCCATAGCTTTTGGTGGTCATAGCCTTGGTTTCACAACCTAGGAGAGTATGGCGTCTAGCGAGGGAAATTATCACCGTAGAGGTCCTTACTTTGATGGTACTAATTTTGCTAGTTGGAAGCATAAAATGAAAATGCATATTCTTGGACATAACCCCGCCGTTTGGGCTATTGTGTGTGTTGGTTTGCAAGGTGACTTCTTTGATGGGAGAGAACCAAACCGTGAAGCTACCGCAGATGAGTTGAAGATGTTGCAATACAATGCTCAAGCTTGCGATATTCTCTTCAACGGATTGTGCCCCGAAGAATTCAACAAAATCAGCCGCCTTGAGAATGCAAAGGAAATTTGGGACACTTTGATTGATATGCACGAAGGTACCGACTCCGTCAAGGAATCCAAGTTGGATGTGCTTCAAAGCCAACTTGACAAGTTCAAGATGAAGGATGGTGAAGGTGTCGCTGAAATGTACTCTAGGCTTGCTCTCATCACAAATGAGATTGCCGGCTTAGGAAGTGAAGAGATGACCGATAGATTCATCATCAAGAAGATCCTAAGAGCCTTGGATGGAAAATATGATACCGTGTGCACATTGATCCAAATGATGCCCAATTACAAAGATCTCAAGCCAACGGAGGTGATTGGAAGAATTGTTGCTCATGAGATGTCACTTAAGGATAAAGAGGAACTTCACCACAAATCAAGTGGTGCCTATAAAGCCTCATGTGAAGCCCCTACATCATCAAGTGAGAAACAAGACTTCAATGAAGAATTGAGCTTAATGGTGAAGAACTTCAACAAGTTCTACAAGAGTAGAAGCAAAGATAGAAGCTCCAAGTCAAGGTCCTACAATGACAAAAGATCTTCTAGTCGAGAGCGAAACTGTTACAATTGTGGAAGACCCGGACACTACTCCAATGACTGTACGGCTCCCTACTAGAGAAGAGAAGATTCTCCAAAAAGAAGAAGCAAAGGATCACCACCAAGGGAAAGAAGGAGTAGAGATGATCGTTATGAACGAAGATACTCACGGAGAAGAAAGGATTCAGAAAGGAAGGAAAAATCATCAAGGAGCTACACAAGACGAAGACATCAAGCTCATGTTGGTGAATGGGTATCCGGCTCCGACTCCGACAGCCACTCCGAGAGAAGTTATCACTCCGACTCCGAAGATACTCAAGATGAAGGTGTTGCCGGTCTAGAACTTGTGTCAACCAACTCCTACGACATATTTGACTCACCAAATGAAGGAATTGGAAGATGCTTCATGGCCAAAGGTCCTAAGGTAACACACCCCGAGTATGTTGATTTCAATAGTGATGAAGATGACTTGTTAGGTGATGATTTGCTTGGTGACAACTCTAGTGATGAATACTATGATGAAAGACCAATTAATCATGCTAATCAAGATAAAACAAATGACAATGATAAGGAGAAGATTGAGGCTCTAACTAAAGAACTAAAAACTCTTAAGTTAGCTCATGACACTATCTTCGAAGATCATCGAGAACTTTTAAGAGCTCATGAGAAACTACGCTTTGAAAAGCTCAATCTTGAGCAAGAGCATGAGTTCTTAAAGGCAATCAATGATGATCTCCACAAGAAAAGTTCTTCTTACATTGCCAAGTGTTTACTCTTATCCACTTACATGCCTCAAGTCAAGTCTAACAAGAAAGATTCTTCCTCTAGTAGTAACAATGATCATGCTAAATCCAATATTGTTGCTTCTAGTAGTTCTCTTGATTCCACTAATGATTCTCTTAGACAAGTTACACTTGAGCAAGAAAATAGCTTATTGAAGGGAATTATAGAGAAAGGAGTGTACAAAAGCCTTGCCGGGAGTAAGCAATTTGAGGAAATTGTGCGCAAGCAAGGAATGCACCGGAAGAATCAAGGTGTTGGTTTTGAACAAAAGTTCAATGCCAATGGAGTTGAATGGGAAGAAGATCAATACCCCAAGACAAAGTTTGTCCCTCAACAAGAGAAGTATACTTATTTCAAGGGGACACAAGCTCAAGATGATCTTCCACCACAAGACTACAAGCAAAAAGGCAAGGACAAGCTTCAAGAGGAAATTGATGCATTTGAAGAAGCTCCAAAGACCTTAGTCAAGTGGATTCCCAAGACTACTTCAAGTTCCACTTCATCAAGTACGACTACAACTCCAAGGATTCCCATCAAGATGATGTGGATCCAAAAGAAGAAGAACTAGAAAGTTCTTGAGGGTGACTCCGCCAACATACTTCATTCTTATCATTTTGGCAAGAACAAGTGCAATCAACTTCCACATCTTACACTAGTTCAAGGAGTCACAAACCCTCTTGTTGGTAAGACAAGGGACAAGGTAACCTAAAAGTTTTCATGGACATAATCCTCGTGTGCATCACTCTATGTCTATGGATATCCTTGTTTGTTCCTTGTGGGACTAACCCATGTAGGTATTGAAAGTGCAATTCACTCAAATGGATAGCTCCAAGAGATCTACATCAACATTGAGCATCCACATCTTCAATATCTACATGAAGTCATCATCGACAAAACCCAAGGTTAGTTCATCCCTCTTAGGGGGGATATCACATCTAGGGGGAGCTTTACTCTAAGACTTGAGCTAAAGCAACTCTAAAGATGTGAACAAATCAATGCTTTATGTAAAAGTGGTAACCCCACTTGAGCTTAAACGATGAGTATGACCTATGATCAAGTGTTCTCACTTGACTCCCAAGTCAATATACTCATATATAGATGACCTAGTCATCGCAAATTGCTTGATAGATGCTAGAATTGGTTGTGCATGCCTTGCCACATATTTCATTTGCCATCTTATTGTGTGAGCATGTTGGTTGCATAATTTACTCATTCGAGGACATCCACTTGTTGTTTTTGATTGTTCGGCTTTATCTTCTTTTTGCCAAGTGGATGGACAAGAATGCCTAAGAACCTCCTCTAGCTATCTATGCTTTTCTCGTCTCAAACTCTATTCATGCTGCATCACAAAATTTGATCAAGTCAGATTCGAACCACTCTGTGTGAGGAGCGCTCGGAGTCCCCGATTCGTCATAGACTTAAACTTCCAAAACCTCTTTATGATTCTCGGTCTGACCGATACTCCACTTTCGGTCCTACCGAGATCATTAAGTTGATCTAGGTTTTCGATCTCGGTGCAACCGATTTGAACCTTTCGGTCACACCGAGTTTTAGTAACTGCCCGTAGTTATGAATCTCGATGCCACCGAGTTGTTCCACTCGGTCACACCGACAGGGTCGGGCTATATATAGTCACGGGCAAAATTTGGAAATTTCTCCGAACCCCTTCGCCCACGCGATAGCCTGTTCTGCCCTTGAGGTCTCCGGATCGTCTTCTCGCCGCCAGCAGCCTCCAGTCGCTGGTCTCCATCGCCGTCAACGGGAATTCTGCCCCGCCGTTGCCGCCGTAGCAAGTCCACGCCGAACTAGGGTATGGACTTGATCTTTGTGCTATTCCTCAATCTGATTCCTAGCACATTGTGATCATATTGTTTCTAGCCACGTTTGATAAACTTCTATCCAGTCAAAACGCTCATAGGTTAGGTTTGATTCGAAAATTCTAGGTTTAGGTTTCCGCCGAAACCATCTCGGACCCACCGAGTTGAAAAACTCGGTCCCACCGATTTGGCTTATGCCATTGCACAAGTGAGACTCGGTCTGACTGAGAATTACTTATCGGTGTGACCGGTTTTTGAACTCAGTGAAACCCTAGCAGTCTCGGTGCCACCAAACTGTGACTCGGTCCTACCGAGTTCACTAGTTTAGGTTCCAAAACTGCTTCGGTATTACCGAGTTTGAAAATCGGTAGATCCGAGATGATTTCAGTGGGAAACTAAAACTAAGTTTTTGGATCATTCTTTTTGCAAAAATCTCTGCATTTTGTGATGCTCATCCACTCTATCTCCTCTATAATCTATTCACAGGGTCAGCAGCCAGTTTGCAGCATGTCAGACCAGAGTGATAGCCAGAATCTGTCAGAGCAGCAAGTGGTCATGAGTGAGGGCACTAGTCCCTCCAGTTCATCTGATGAAGGCAGCACGAGCACTCCTAGCAATTTGCCAAAGGCTACCACGAGACAAAGGAAGAAGAAAACTTCAGACTCTGAAGATGAGGACTATGTGGCAGAGGAAGAAGCCACTTCCAAGAGAGTTGAGCCAGCTCAAGGCACAAAGCCAGGGCTGAAAATCAAAAGGCTAGCAGGCAGGCAGCCCATGTCAAAGGCAAGAGCCTCAACTGAGAAGCCCACTCCCCAAGAGCCAGTTGCTGCAGAAGGCAAGAAGAGAAAGGAGAGGGTGAAGAAGACTGTGGCTAGGGTACTTGGCAAAGCTTCCATCATGGAAGAGGAAGAAGAAGAAGAGGCAGCTGCACCAGCGCCCAAGGCACCCAAGCTAATGGGAGATGCCATAAAATTAGGGGGGGCTGCTTCCAAGGCCAAGCCAGCTCCAAAGCCAAAGCCCAAGAGGAACACACGGAGCATTCCTGCAGCTGAGAAGAACAAGGCCCCAGTGCCTGAGACTGTTGCTGAGGATGAGGAAGAGAATGTCCTTCGAAAGCTCAAGCCCAAGATCCCAGACCACAACGATGCTCATCCCGTGGCTGAGGATATGAAGCTCAGGAGAGACTCAGGGCTCAGGAAGTGGAGAGAAGCAGATCCATATGCTTCTAGGAGAAGGACTGCAGTGGACTACAGGTTTCATACCAAGGAGCAGCAGGATTTCTATGAGACTGTGCTGCTAGATAAGAAGCCCATTGTCTGTGATATGTGATGGGTTGATTAGACATATATGAAGGAGAATGAGGAGTACTACCCAGGAGTATTTGACAGCTTTAGTGCTTGTGGAGTAGCTGACTTTGTTGGGCAGAAGCTCACAAAGTGGAATGAGGAACTTATCATGCAGTTCTACTCCACGGCACACTTTCTGAACACTCGTCCGCTATGAGACGAGCACCCGGCAGAACACCCTCATAGTACATCTCGGGGTGGCGGTGCTCCTTGCCCTCCGGCGGCCCCTCCTTGATCATCTTCACGGTGTCTAGCTTGACCCACTGCAACTTCACACGGGCGAAAGCCCAGCGTGCACCCTCAATGCAGACAGATCGCTTGACGACCTCCAGCCGCGGGCAGGCATCCACAAGCCGCCTCACCAGACCGAAGAAGCTGTTCGGAAGGGCGTCGCCAGGCCACAACCGGAGTATAAAGCCCTTCATGGCCTGATCGGCCGCCTTATGTAGCTCGACCATCTGCTTCAGCTGGTCGCTCATTGGCACCGGGTGTTCAGCCTCAGCATACTGAGACCAGAACAAATTCTCCGTTGAGCTTCCATCCTCGGCCTGGTAAAATTGTGCGGCATCGGACACGCTGCGGGGCAAATCTACGAATGCTCCTGGAGAGCTCCGGATTCGGGTAAGTAATCGGTAATTTACTTTTACATGCTTGCTTTGCATATAGAAAGCCTTACCCGCCGCTATCTTCTTCATTGCGTCGATCTCCTGGAGGGCCCTTTGGGCTTCGGCCTTGGCACTTTTTGCGCTCTCGAGGGCCACGGCAAGCTCAGACTCCCGCGTCTTTGAGTCAAGCTCCAACGCCTCGTGCTTCGCCACGAGAGCCTGGAGCTCTTGCTGCACCTCGCCCACCCGAGCCTCGTGCTTCTCTCGCTTGGTGCGCTCCTTGGCCGCGTTATCTTCGACCTTGGTTAGCGCTTGCTTCAGGGTCGCCACCTCGGTCATGGCCCCTGGCGAATATACGATGATCATGTCATTTTGCAATCGTGTCTTCTTTTATATATACATATCTATAGACAGGGTATTACTTACCCTTGTTCTCCTCGAGCTGCCTCTTGACAAGGCCGAGCTCTTTCCTGGACCCCTCGAGGTCCTGCTTCAGTACGGAGACCTCCGCAGTTAGTGTGGCGGACGCCAGCAGCGAAGCCTGCGTATGCATATTGACATACTTATATTAGACTCCTGTGATATTATTTCATCCTCTGTTCGGCTTTTCTTTGTGAACATCGAACAAAGCATCAGGGGCTACTGTCTATGCGGTAATATTTCTACTACATTTTAAAACACTTACCTCAAAGCATGTTAGAAGGCTGGCACAGGCTTCAGTCAAACCGCTCTTGGAGGACTGAACCTTCTGGACCACCGCACTCATAATAGTACGGTGCTCCTCGTCGATGGAAGCGCTGCGAAGCGCTTCCAGCAGATTGTCCGGTGCCTCTGGATGGACAGAGGTCACCGGCATAGGCGTCTTACCCCTCTTAGAAGGAGGCCGCCTGCCCGAGCCCGGAACCACTAGAGGTTCCGGCGCGGTGTTCGGCTGAGGGCCGAACTCGGAGCTCTCAGAGGCCCCGTCCCCTCAGCTCCCGGAGTCCGGAAGGTCGCCTTGAGGCGCCTCCCGGACTGTCTCCCCTCGATCCGGTGCCTCTTGAGATAGCACCTCGGCGTCGTCGACAGGATGAGGGGAGGTGGCGGTCGGGACTGGATCGCTATCCATGTCCGACGAGCCCAGGGAGCCGTCCGATGATACATCGATACTAGCTCGTGGCGGCCTGCATAATCATGTTCGGCGTTAGGGAAAGCAGTGCGACAAAGGAATGCTATGAGTTACTCTGGTATCCGAATACTTATGATCTCCCCAGGGGCTTGGCCCTGGGCAACCGCTCGTCTTTGCCTTCGTCGGCGGCGGTGGAACTGTCCGGAAGGAGAGTCCTTCCCTTCTTGGACCCTTCGGCCCCCTAGTTGGAACTGTCCGAAAGGAGATTCCTTCCTCGTCTTCGGGGGAGGAGTGCGCTGCAGAGTCATCGGACGGTGAGTCTGACGACGCCTTGCGTCGGGAACTCTTTCGGGTTCCCTTGGCCTTCTTGGTCTTCTCCGGCACCGTATAAGGAGCCGGAGTCAACATCTTCGCCAGAAGAGCGTCTGCTGGGCCTTCGGGCAAAGGAGCCGGACAGTCGATCTGTCCGGCCGTCTCCTGCCTGTCCTGTCAAAGGTACGGGAGTTTAGATCCCGCATGGAGTCAATCTATAAAAAATAAGTATCATGTGAAAGTTAAAGCAGCTTACTGCACTGGCTTGGTGCTTCGCGCTGAATCCGTGATCCTTAGTAATGGGAGGGGGGACCTCGGCGCTTTTGAACAGCACCCTCCAGGCATCTTCGTGAGTTGTGTCGAAGAGCCTGTTCAGAGTTCGGTGCTGCGCTGGGTCGAACTCCCACATGTTGAACTCCTGTTGTTGTCACGGGAGGATCCGGCGGTGGAGCATGACCTGGACCACATTGACGAGTTTGAGCTTCTTGTTCACCATGTTTTGAATACATGTTTGGAGTCTGGTCAGCTCTTCTGAACTACCCCAGGACAGACCCTTCTCTTTCCAGGAGGTGAGCTGCGTGGGGATGCCAGATCGGAACTCGGGGGCCACTGCCCATGTAGGGTCGCGCGGCTCAGTGATGTAGAACCACCCCGATTGCCACCCCTTTATGGTTACCACAAAGGAGCCCTCGAGACATGTTACATTGGGCATCTTGCCCACCATGGCGCCTCCGCACTCCGCCTGGCGGCCACCCACAACCTTCGGCTTGACATTGAAGGTCTTCAACCATAAGCCGAAGTGGGGCTTGATGCGGAGGAAGGCCTCGCACACAACGATAAACGTCGAGATGTTGAGGATGAAGTTCGAGGCCAGATCGTGGAAATCCAGGTCGTAATAAAACATGAGCCCACGGACGAATGGGTGGAGAGGGAATCCCAGTCCGCGGAGGAAATGGGTGAGGAACACTACCCTCTCATGGGGCATGGGGGTGGGGATGAGCTGCCCCTCATCTGGGAGCCGGTGCGCGATATCGTCGGGCAGCTATCCGGCTCTCCTCAGCTTCTTTATGTCTCCATCTGTGACGAAGGAGACCATCCACCTGCCTCCCGCTCCGGACATGGTTGGAGAAGGTTGAGGTGGGAAGTGTGGACTTGGGCGCTAGGGCACGAGTGTGCGAAAACGGATGAGCAAAGGAGGAAGAAGGCATGGATAGAAAGGTGATTCCTTATCCCTTTATATGGGCAGACGAAACTAAGCGTCCCCACTTGCCTGGTAAAACTCGCTTATCCCCCAAGCGTCGTAATCGATGGTGCGGTTGAGTTACCCACGCCCGTATTGATGAGAATCCAGTAATAAGGGGACACGATCTCTGCTTTGACAAGACGTGTCGAAAAACTGCCTCGCATTATGTATGGGGCTAGTTAAAGGAAACGGTTCGAATAATCACCGGGCCATGACATAACGTCATACTGTCAAAACAAGTCAGCAAATTAGATTTGCGGAAATATTATTCTCTCTACGGAAGTATGTGGAACTTATGTTGCAGGGTCGGACACTATCCTCGTATTCAGATTCTTCTATGATGTATTCGGAGGAGGAACCCGCCTTGCAATGCCGAAGACAATACTGCGTGCCGGACTCATCGTCATTGAAGTTTGGTTCAGGGGCTACTGAGGGAGTCCTGGATTAGGGGGTCTCCGGACAGCCGGACTATCTCCATTGGTCGGACTGTTAGACTACAAAGATACAAGATTGAAGACTTCGTCTCGTGTCCAGATAGGACTCTACTTGGCGTGGAAGGCAAGCTAGGCAATACGGATATGGATATCTCCTCCTTTGTAACCGACCTTGTGTAACCCTAACCCTCTCCGGTGTCTATATAAACTGGAGGGTTTTAGTCCGTAGGACAACATACAATCATACCATAGGCTAGCTTCTAGGGTTTAGCCTCTCTGATCTCGTGGTAGATCTACTCTTGTACTACCCATATCATCAATATTAATCAAGCAGGACGTAGGGTTTTACCTCCATCAAGAGGGCCCGAACCTGGGTAAAACATTGTGTCCCCTGCCTCCTGTTACCATCCGGCCTAGACGCACAGTTCGGGACCCCCTACCCGAGATCCGCCGGTTTTGACACCGACAAAGCCCATCATTGGAATATACAAGCCAAGTTCTATAATGTAAAATTCCCACTAGTATATGAAAGTGATAACATGAGAGACTCTCTACTATGAAGATCATGGTGCTACTTTGAAGCACAAGTTTGGTAAAAGGATAGTACCATTGCCCCTTTATTTATTTTCTTTTTTTGGGGAAAATGCTCTATTAAATGATGATCATCACACTTTTATTTATTTACAACTCAATGATTACAACTCGATTCTGAAACAAAGTATGACTCTATATGGATGCCTCCGGCGGTGTACCGCGATATGCAATGAATCAAGAGTGACAAGTATGAAAAAATTATGAACGGTGACTTTGCCACAAATACTATGTCAACTACATGATCATGCTACGCAATATGACAATGATGAATGTGTCATGATGAACTAGATGGTGGAAAGTTGCATGGCAATATATCTCAGAATGGCTATGGAAATGCCATAATAGGTAGGTATGGTGGCTGTTTTGAGGAAGGTATATGGTAGGTGTATGATACCGGCGAAAGGTGCACGGTATTAGAGAGGCTAGCAAAGGTGGAAGGGTGAGAGTGCGTATGATCCATGCACTCAACATTAGTCATAAAGAACTCATATACTTATTGAAAAAATATAGAAGTTATCAAAGCAAAGTATTACGCACATGCTCCTAGGGGGGTAGATTGGTAGGAAAAGACCATCGCTCGTCCCCGACCGCCACTCATAAGGAAGACAAACAATAAATAAATCATGCTCCGACTTCATCACATAACAGTTCACCATACGTGCATGGTACGAGAATCACAAACTTTAACACAAGTATTCTTTAAATTCACAACTACTCAACTAGCATGACTTTAATATTATCATCTCCATATCTCAAAACAATTATCATGCTTCAATCTTTTCTTAGTATTCAACACACTCAAAAGAAAGTTTCACAAATCTTGAATACCAAGCATATTATTATTAAGCAAATTACCATGCTATTAAGACTCTCAAAATAATTTATGTGAAGCATGAGAGATCAATAGTTTCTTTAAAACAAATCCACCACCGTGCTCTAAAATATCTAAGTGAAGCACATAGAGCAAATTATAACGCTCAAAAGATATAAGTGAAGCACATAGAGCAAAACTACTTAGCTCAAAAGATATAAGTGAAGCACATAGAGTATTCTATCAAATTTTAATTCATGTATGGCTCTCTCAAAAGGTGTGTACAGCAAGTATGATTGTGGCATACTAAGACACAAAGACACAAATAATACAAGAAGCTCCAAGCAAAACACATATCATGTTGGTGAATAAAAATATAGCTCCAAGTAAATTATCGATGGAAGTGGACGAAAGAGGGGATGCCTTCCGGGGCATCCCCAAGCTTTGACTTCTTGGTGTCCTTGGATTATATTGGGGGTGCCATGGGCATCCCCAAGATTAGGCTCTTGCCACTCCTTGTTCCATAATCCATCAAAAGAATTCACTCAAAACTTGAAAACTTCACAACACAAAACTTAAAGTAGAAAACTCGTGAGCTCCGTTAGCGAAAGAAAACAAAAGACCATTTCAAGGTACTGTAATGAACTCATTCTTTATTTATATGGGTGTTAAACCTATTGTATTCCAACTTCTCTATGGATTATAAACTATTTTACTAACCATAGATTCATCAAAATAAGCAAACAACACACGAAAAACAGAATCTGTCAAAAACAGAACAGTCTGTAGTAATCCGTAGCTAGCGCAAGATCTGGAACCCCAAAAATTCTAAAATAAATTGCTGGACGTGAGGAATTTATCTATTAATCATCTTCAAAAAGAACTAACTAAATAGCACTCTTCAAATAAAAATTACAGCAGTTCTCGTGAGCGCTAAAGTTTCTGTTTTTTACAGCAAGTTCAACAAGACTTTCCCAAGCCTTCACAACGGTTCTACTTGGCACAAACACTAATTAAACACAAAAAACACAAGCAAAACACAGGATAAATAATTTATTTATTACTAAGCAGGAGCAAAAAGCAAGGAATAAAAATAAAATTGGGTTGCCTCCCGACAAGCGCTATCGTTTAACGCCCCTAGCTAGGCATAAAAGCGAGGATAGATCTAGGTATTGCCATAGTAATAAGATAGATCGGAGAAACTCATTTCATATTCTCTACGTTCGGCAGCAAGTTTTCTTTGAGGCAAGAAAAAGTAATCAAAAGGGCTAAATATAATAGGACAGAAGTCCCCAAGATCAATTTTAGGAGGTACAGATTCCTCTTTCGGCCCTTCGTATTGTACAGCCAATTCATCATTATAAGCATTCTTTTGACAGAACCTTGTGAGCCTAAACTCAAGAGAGCACCCTATCTCATTATTTCGAATAGCCAAATCATCATTAAGTTCAAAGACTCTATCAATTAAAATACTGATTGGCACCTTTTTTCTAAGGTTTTCATTAAAAGCAACATAATCAAGGGATTGAAAGCGCATAATTTCTTCTTGATCGAAGAGGATAGATTCTATGGGAGGACGACCAGCGTCCACCCTATAGTGTGCAAAGATTTCTTTGGCTTATTTTATTATAAATCTAAATTCATGAGCCAAAAAGATAGTAGCGGCACGCTTAACAGAAGAATGCTCGATATTAGAAAATTCTAGGAAAATTCTTTGTATAGATGGGTGCATATGCATAAATTGCCTTTCAAGTTCAATGATAAGCATGGCAATAGCGTCCGCAAGACTACTAGTTCTATGAAGAATAGAACCTCCCATAGAGGGCAAAGCACCGACACAAGTAAAGAAATCTTGAATAACTCCTTTTCCAATAATATTACCACTACCGATCCGAACTCTTTTTGTATGGTAGGTAGGGGGTTCTTCAGCCGGAGCATCAGAATTTTCTATGACATTGTTATCGCCCATATTGGCGATAACTTCCCCAATTTCAGACATAACGACAAGCAAGCAAACTAGCACACAAGCAAACAAGAGCAAACGGGCAAAAGAGGCAAATAAAGAGGGAGGATAGAGAGAGAGGGCGAATAAAATGGCAAGGGTGAAGTGGGGGAGAGGAAAACGAGAGGCAAATGGAAAATAATGTAATGCAAGAGATAGGGATTGTGATGGGTACTTGGTATGTTGACTTTTTGCGTAGACTCCCCGGCAACGGCGCCAGAAATCCTTCTTGCTACCTCTTGAGCTTGTGTTGGTTTTCCCCGAAGAGGAAGGGATGATGCAGCAAAGTAGTGTAAGTATTTCCCTCAGTTTTTGAGAACCAAGGTATCAATCCAGTAGGAGGCCACGCTCAAGTCCCTCGTACCTGCACAAAACGATAGCTACTCGCAACCAACGCGATTAGGGGTTGTCAATCCCTTCACGGTCACTTACGAGAGTGAGATCTGATAGATATAATATTTTTGGTATTTTTGGTATAAAGATGCAAAGTAAAAAGTAAAAGCAAAGTAAAAAAGAAAAACAAGATTAAAGTGATGGAGATTGATATGATGAGAATAGACCCAAGGGCCATAGGTTTCACTAGTGGCTTCTCTCAAGAGCATAAGTATTCTACGGTGGGTGAACAAATTACTGTTGAGCAATTGACAGTATTGAGCATAGTTATGAGAATATCTAGGCATGATCATGTATATAGGCATCACGTCCGTGACAAGTAGACCGAAACGATTCTGCATCTACTACTATTACTCCACTCATCGACCGCTATCCAGCATGCATCTAGAGTATTAAGTTAAAAACAGAGTAATGCCTTAAGAAAGATGACATGATGTAGAGAGATAAATTCATGCAATATGAAATAAACCCCATCTTGTTATCCTCGATGGCAACGACGCGATATGTGCCTTGTTGCCCCTTCTGTCACTAGGAAAGGACACCGCAAGATCGAACCCAAAGCTAAGCACTTCTCCCATGGAAAGAACTACCAATCTAGTTGGCCAAACCAAACGGATAATTCGAAGAGACTTGCAAAGATAACCAATCATACTTAAAAGAATTCAGAGAAGATTCAAATATTATTCATAGATAGACTTGATCATAAACCCGCAATTCATCGATCTCAACAAACACACTGCAAAAAGAAGATTACATCGAATAGATCTCCACAAGAGAGTGGGAGAACTTTGTATTGAAATCCAAAAAGAGAGAAGAAGCCATCTAGCTACTAACTATGGACCCGAAGGTCTGAGGTAAACTACTCACACTTCATCGGAGAGGCTATGATGATGTAGAAGCCCTCCGTGATGACGGCCCTCTCCGGCGGAGCTCCGGAACAGGCCCCAAGATGGGATCTCGTGGATACAGAAAGTTGTGGCGGTGGAATTAGGTTTTTTGGCTCCGTCTCTGTTCGTTTGGGGGTACATAGGTATATATAGGAGGAAGGAGTACGTCGGTGGAGCATCGAGGGGCCGACGAGGCAGGGGGCGCGTCCCCCACCCTCGTGACCGCCTCTTTGACACCTTGGAGTAGGGTCCAAGTCTCCTGGATCACGTTCAGTGAGAAAATCATGTTCCCGAAGGTTTTATTCCGTTTGGACTCCGTTTGATATTCCATTTCTTCGAAACACTGAAATAGGCAAAAAAACAGCAATTCTGGACTAGGCCTCCGGTTAATAGGTTAGTCCCAAAAATAATATAAAAGTGGAAAATAAAGCCCAATATAGTCCAGAACAGTAGATAATATAGCATGGAGCAATCAAAAATTATAGATACGTTGGAGACGTATCACCCGGCTCCCTTGTTTTGGTACCTTACGTTCCGCAATATCAGCTAAGGTAGCACTGGGAGAACTACTGCGATTGTGCCCCGGTTCTGCTGGGCTAAGCACCTCAGTAGAGAAAGCTAAAACTGGCTGTCATGATAAGGCGAGAGACTGGTCGCTGTTTGAGAGGTTTCAAGTCCCTAAAGACTTATGCCGCTTAGAGCGAGGAGTCGGCCCTGTCCGGCTTAAGGCGTGTATCGCGCCCCGAATTCGGCCATCCGAATACTAGGGGCTTCGCCGAAATTTAAAATTATAGAATTCTATGGCTAAGTGAGAGTGATAACGCATTATGGTCTGATTGCCTTGTTCGTTGTGTTGAGCACCTCCCTCGAAGGACCCAACAATGGGAACAAGAGTGCTCAGGTTTATCCCGAACACCTCGGCACTCGTGGCGTGGGGCAGAAGCCGATGACTAGCCATCTCTCAGATTTGATAAACAACCGAACAAAAGGTAATATTTTAAATTCAGACAAGCCTTGCATAGCACATATGAACAAGTTTTCATATTACAGGATTACACGAGCAAGTTCATTCAAATATTACATCTTTTGCACACTTGTCCGCTACGAGACGGGCACCCTTCAGGACACCCTCATAGTACATCTCGGGGTGGCGATGCTCCTTGTCCTGCGGCGGCCCTTCCTTCACCAGCTTCACGGCGTCCATCTTGGCCCATTGCACCTTCACACGGGCGAAAGCCGGGCGTGCACCTTCGATGCAGACGGACCACTTGATGACTTCCAGCCGTCGGCAGGCATCCACAAGCTGCCTCACCAGGCTGAAGTAGCTATTGGGAACGGCGCCGTCAGGCCACATCCGGACTATAAAGCCCTTCATGGCCTGTTTGGCCGCCTTGTGGAGCTCAACCAGTTGCTTCAGCTGGTCGCTCAGAGGTATCGGGTGTTTGGTCCCAGTATACTGAGACCAGAACAGCTTCTACGTTGAGCTTCCCTCCTCGGCCTAGTAAAACTGTGCGGCATCCGGCACGCTGTGGGGCAAATATGCGAATGCTCCTGGAGAGCTCCGGATTCGGGTAAGTAACAAGTAATTTACTTTCACATGCTTGCTTTGCATATAGAATGCCTTACCTGCCGCTATCTTCTTCATCGCATCAATCTCCTGGAGGGCCTTTTGGGCATTGGCCTTGGCACTCTTTGCAGTCTCAAGGGCCGTGGCAAGCTCGGACTCTCGCGTCTTCAAGTCAAGCTCCAACGCCTCATGCTTCGTCACGAGAGCGTGGAGCTCTTGCTGCACCTCGCCCACCCGTGCCTCATGCCTTTCCCGCTCGGTGCGCTCCTTGGACGCTTTGTTTTCAGCCTCGGATAGCGCTTGCTTCAGGGTCCCCACCTCGGTCATGGCCCCGGGCAAATTTACAATGATCCTGTCATTTTGCAATCGCATTCTTTATATATATATATATATCCATAGACTAGGTACTACTTACCTTTGTTCTCCTTGAGCTGCCTCTTGGCAAGGCCGAGCTCTTCCTTGGACCCTTCGAGTCCCTGCTTCAGTGCGGCGACCTCCGCAGTCAGTGCGGCAGAGGCCAGCTGCGAAGCCTGCATACGCATATAGACATATTTATATTAGACTCCTGCGATATTGTTTGATCCTCTATTCGGTTTTTCTTTGTGAACACCAAACAGAGTATCAGGGGCTATTGTCTATGCGGTAATACTTTTCCTATATTTCAAATACTTACCTCAAAGCTTGTTAGAACGCTGACACGGGCTTCAGTCAGTCCGCTCTTGGCGGACTGAACCTTCTGAACCACCACACTCATTATAGTGTGGTGCTCTTCATTGATGGAAGGGCTGCGAAGCACTCCCAGCAGATTGTCTGGTGCCTCTGGATGGATAGAGGTCACCGGCACAGGCGTCTTGCCCCTTTTGGAAGGAGGCCGCCTACCTGAGTCCGGAACCATTGGAGGTTTCGACACGGTGTTCGGCTGAGGGGCGAACTCGGAGCCCTCGGGAGCCTTGCTCCCTCTGCTCCTGGAATCCGGAAGGTCGCCTCGAGGCGCCTCCGAGACTGTCTCCCCTCGACCCGGTGCCTCTTGAGACAATACCCCGGCGTTGTCCGTAGGGCAAGGGGAGGTGGCGGTCGGAAGTGGATCGCTATCCATATCCGATGAGCCTAGGGAGCCGTCCGATGATACGTCGATACGGGCTCGTGGCGGTCTGCATAATCATAATTCGGCATTAGGAGAAGCAGTGCAACAAAGGTATGCTATGAATTACTCTGGCATCCGAATAGTTACGACGTCGCCAGGGGCTTGGCCCTGAGCAGCCACTCGTCTTCACCTTCGGCGGCGGTGGTGGAGTAGTCCGGAAGGAGAGTCCTTCCCTTCTTGGACCCTTCGCCCCCCCCCCCGGTTGGGGCGGCCTTCCTTTTCTTGTCTCCCCCGACTGGAGGGGGAGCATCTTCATCTTCCTCCAAGTCTTCGGGGGAGGAGTGCGTCGCAGAGTTATCGGATGATGAGTCCGATAACACCTGGCGTCGGGAACTCTTTCAGGTTCCCTTGGCCTTCTTGGTCTTCTCCGGCACCTTGTAAGGAGCCGGAGTCAGCATCTCCGTCAGGAGAGCGTCCGCAGTGTCTTCAGGCAGAGGGGTCGGACAGTTAATCTGCCCCGACATCTCCACCCAGTCCTGTCAAAAGCATGGAGCTCAGACCCCGCACATGATTAAGCTAGGGGAAATAAAATATCCTACCGGATGTATAGAACTCACCGAATGCGCTGGGCGCTTCGCGCTTAGCCCGCGGTCCTCGGTGAGAGAGGGAGGGACCTCGGCGCCCTTGAACAGCACCCTCTAGACGTCCTTGTGCGTCGTGTCGAAGAGCTCGCTCAGAGTCTGGTGCTGGGCCGGGTCGAACTCCCACAAATTGAAGTCCCATTGTTAACACGGGAGGATCCGGCGGATGAGCATGACCTGGACTATGTTGACAAGCTTGAGTTTTTTGCTTGCCATATTCCGGATACACTTCTGGAGTCCGTCCAGCTCCACCGATGAACCCCAGGACAGGCCCTTCTCTTTCCAGGAGGTGAGCCGCGTGGGGATTCCGGATCGAAACTCAGGGGCTACCACCCAGTTGGTGTCACGCGGCTTGGTGATGTAGAACCACGCCGATTGCCACCCCTTTATGGTCTCCACGAAGGAGCCTTGGAGCCATATAACATTGGGCATCTTGCCCACCATGGCTCCGCCGCATTCTGCTTGTTGGCCTCCCACCACCTTCGGCTTGATATTGAAGGTCATCAGCCACAAACCAAGTGGGGCCGGATGCGGAGGAAAGCCTCACACACGACGATGAACGCCGAAACGTTGAGGATGAAGTTCGGGGCCAGATCATGGAAGTCCAACCCGTAGTAGAACATGAGACCACGGACGAATGGATGGAGGGGAAACCCCAGTCCATGGAGGAAGTGGTGGAGGAAAACTACCCTCTCGTGAGGTTCCGGGGTAGGGACGTCTGCCCCGCGGCGGGCAGCCGATGCGCGATATTTGCGGTTAAGTATCCGGCTCCGTGCAGCTTCTTGATGTGTCCCTCTGTAAAGGAGGAAGCCATCCACTTGCCTCCTGCTCCGGACATGTTTGGAGAAGGTTGAGGAGAAGGATGTGGACTTGGGCGTTGGATCTCGAGTGCGCAAGAATGGATGAGCAAGGAGGAAGAAGGCGTGGGTAGAAAAAGGTTAAACCTTGTCCCTTTATAAGGGCGGCCGAAACTATGCGCCCCCACTAGCCTGGTAAAACTCGCTTATCCCCCAAGCGTCGTAATCAATGGCGTGGTTGGGTTACCCACGCCCGTATTGATGAGAATCCCGTAATAAGGGGGACACGATCTCTGCTTTGACAAGACGTGTTAAGAAACGGCCTCGCGTTATGTGCGGGGCTAGTTAAAGGAAACGGTTCGAATAATCACCGGGCCATGGCATAATATCATGTTGCCAAAATGTGTCAGCAGATTAGATTTGTGGAAATATTATTCTATCTACGATGGTATGTGGAACTTATTTTGCAGGGTCGGACACTATCCTTGTATTCAAATTCTTCCATGGTGTATTCGGAGGAGGAACCCGCCTTGCAATGTCGAAGACAATACTGCGCGCCGGACTCATTGTCATTGAAGCCTGGTTCAGGGGCTACTGAGGGAGTCCTGGATTAGGGGCTCTCCGGACAGCCAGACTATATCTTTTGGCCGGACTGTTGGACTATGAAGATACAAGATTGAAGACTTCGTCTCATGTCCGGATGGGACTCTACTTGGCGTGGAAGGCAAGCTAGGCAATACGGATATGTATATCTCCTCCTTTGTAACCGACCTTGTGTAACCCTAGCCCCCTCCGGTGTCTATATAAACCAGAGGGTTTTAGTCTGTAGGACAACAGACAATCATACCATATGCTAGCTTCTAGGGTTTAGCCTCTCCGATCTTGTGGTAGATCAACTCTTGTAATACTCATATCATCAAGAATAAATCAAGCAGTATGTAGGGTTTTACCTCAATCAAGAGGGCCCGAACCTAGGTAAAACATCGTGTTCCCTGCCTCCTATTACCATCCGCCTTAGACGCATAGTTCGGGAACCCCTACCCGAGATCTTCCGGTTTTGACACCGACACTAACCATAGCATGAAACATATGGATCCAAATCAGCCCCTTACGAAGCAACGCATAAACTAGGGTTTAAGCTTTTGTCACTCTAGCAACCCATCATCTACTTATTACTTCCCAATGCCTTCCTCTAGGCCCAAATAATGGTGAAGTGTTATGTAGTCGACGTTCACATAACACCACTAGAAGAGAGACAACATACATCTCATCAAAATATCGAACGAATACCAAATTCACGTGACTACTAATAGCAAGACTTCTCCCATGTCCTCAAGAACAAACGTAACTACTCACAAAGCATAATCATGTTCATAATCAGAGGGGTATTAATATGCATATAGGATCTGAACATATGATCTTCCACCAAATAAACCAACTAGCATCAACTACAAGGAGTAATTAACATTACTACCAACCTACTAGTACCAATCCCGGACTTGGAGACAAGAATTGGATACAAGAGATGAACTAGGGTTTTGAGAGGACATGGTGTTGGTGAAGATGTTGATTGAGATTTCCCTCTCCCGGTGAGAGGAGCGTTGGTGATGACGATGGCGATGATTTCCCCCTCCCAGAGGGAAGTTTCCCTGGCAGAACAGCTCTGCCAAAGCCCTAGATTGGATCCGCCAAGGTTCCGCCTCGTGGCGGCGGAGTTTTGTCTGAGGAGATGGCTTATGATTTTTTTTCCTCATTGAAAGACTCCATATAGCAGAAGATGGCCATCGGAGGGCCACCAGGGGGCCCACGAGGTAGGGGGCACGCCCCCCACCCTCGTGGGCAGGGTGTGGCCCCCTGGTGAACTTCTTGTGCTCAGTGTTTTTTATATATTCTAAAAACATCTTCCGTGAAGTTTCAGGACTTTTGGAGCTGTGCAGAATAGGTCTCTAATATTTGCTCCTTTTCCAGCCCAGAATCCCAGCTGCCGGCATTCTCCCTCTTTATGTAAACCTTGTAAAATAACAGAGAATAGGCATAAGTATTGTGACATAATGTGTAATAACAGCCCATAATGCAAAAAATATTGATATAAAAGCATGATGCAAAATGGACGTATCACATACCAAGCACGAGGGGCTTGTTCGAGGCCATACAGTGCCTTGTTGAGCTTGTAAACCATATCAGGATGTTTTGGATCTTCAAAACCAGGAGGTTGTGCAACATACACTTCTTCTTCAATCTTGCCATTGAGAAAGGCACTCTTCACATCCATTTGATTCAGAACGATGTTATGATGATTTGCATAGGCTAGCAGTATGTGTATAGCTTCAAGCCTAGCCACAGGAGCAAATGTTTCATCAAAGTCAATTCCTTCAACTTGAGTGTATCCTTGAGCAACGAGACGAGCCTTGTTTCTGACAACTTGACCATGCTCATCTTGCTTGTTGCGATATATCCATTTAGTGCCTATGATATTGTGTTTACGAGGATCAGGATGCTTGACCAGTTCCCATACATTATTCAGCTCGAACTATTGAAGCTCTTCTTGCATAGCTTGAATCCATTCAGGTTCCATGAAGGCTTCATCAACTTTCTTGGGTTCAGATATTGAGACGAATGCAAAGTGCCCACAAAAATTTGCTAGTTGTGTTTCCCTTGAACGAGTGAGTGGACCAGGTGCATTGATGCTATCAATTATCTTCTCAATATGTACTTCATTTGCAACACGAGGATGAACTGGATGAAGATTTTGCTCTTGCTGATCATTGTCATCGTTTGAAGGATTGTCTTCAGGCTGAGCATTGTCTTCAGGTTGATTAGGTGCAGAAATGATAAGTTCCTCTTCAGGTTGTACTTCAGACGGTATGATTTCTCTTGTTCCCATAGGCTTGATGGATTCACTGGGTGGAATTTCATCTAGCACATTTGGCAGGTGCTCTCTTTGCAAGCCGTTAGTCTCATCGAACCACACATCCACACTTTCAACCACTTTATAGTGAAAGAGTTTGAAGACTCTGTAGGAGTGCGGATCCTTTCTGTAACCAAGCATAAAACCTTCATGTGCTTCTGGTGCAAATTTTGAAGTGTGATGTGGATCCTTAATCCAGCACCTAGCACCAAATACTATGAAGTAACTGACATTTGGCTTCTTACCAGTGAGGAGTTCATAGGCTGTTTTCTTGAGAAGCTTGTGAAGATAAACACGGTTGATGACATGGCATGCAGTATCAATAGCTTCAGGCCAGAACTTTCTTGGTGTCTTGTATTCATCGGGCATCGTTCGAGCCATCTCAATGAGTGTTATGTTCTTGCGTTCCATGATGCCATTCTGCTGCGGCGTGTACGGACCTGAGAACTCATGAGTGATGCCCAATGTATCAAGATAAGTGTCGAGGCCGGTGTTCTTGAATTTAGTGCCATTGTCACTTCTGATGTGCTTGATCTTGACGCTATAGTTGTTCATGGCTCGATTGGCGAAGCGTCTGAAGACATCTTGCACTTCAGTCTTGTAGAGGATTATATGTACCCATGTATATCTTGAATAATCATCAACAATGACAAAGCCATAGATACAAGCAGTAGTACTAAGGGTAGAGTAGTGAGTAGGGCCGAAGAGGTCCATGTGTAGCAGTTCGAAGGGTTAAGTCGTTGTCATGATTGTCTTCGAGGGATGCTTGGCCCTCGTCATCTTTCCGGCTTCGCAGGCACCGCATAAGTGATCCTTCTTGAACTTGACGCCCTTGATGCCTATGACGTGCTTCTTCTTCGTAGGAGTATGCAAGTTCCTCATGCCAGCATGCCCTAGCCTCCGATGCCAGAGCCAGCACTCTGAAGCTTTTGCAAGAAGACATACGGCAAGCTGTGGTCCTGCTGAGAAATCTACCATGTACAAATCATCTTTCCGATACCCTTCAAAGACTAGATACTTGTCAGATTCCATTAGAACAAGGCAACGATATTTTCCAAATATCACAATCATGTTCAAGTCGCAAAGCATTGAGACAAACATTAAGTTGAAACCAAGGGATTCAACAAGCATGACTTTATCCATGTGCTGATCCTTTGAGATTGCAACTCTACCTAGACCCAATACCTTGCTTTTACCAGTGTCAGCAAATGTGATGTGACTTTTGTCAGATGGGCGTAAGGTTGAGTCCATGAGAAGACTTCGTTCGCTAGTCATGTGATTAGTACATCCACTATCAATAATCCATTCTGAAGCAGCTGGTGTCATACCCTACAGTGCAGTTAGGGGGATAGGCTTCACGAAGAGCATTGTGAAGCATAAACATTTGACGAGCAAGTGGATTATGAAAGCTTAGATCGAGGTTAGGACTGATAGGACAAATAGCAAGCGACTCAGGAACAAAATACATAATAAGACCATTTTGGGCATATGATCTTGCGCCCTACAAGATGTTTTAGGTCCCCAGCAATAGCTTCAGACGCATTTGATTTTCGGCTGGAGACCTTTCCCTGCAAAAGAGAGTTAAGCTTTCTTAGCCACCCACATCTTCAAGGGTGGCTTCAAAGCAATGAGTCTAAGTGCAGCATCTAAGAACTTTGGCTTTGAAGCCCTGGCAAATAGTTTTGCAGGAGGTGAGAATAGTCATAGGAATAAGCAGAGTAGTTCTTGGTCTTATGAACATGGCGGTTCAATGAAACACGCTCATATTCATAGGCCTGGGTATGATTTCCCTGCAAAACATTTGTGTTAGTGCGATTTAGGTGAGTCCTCTGTCTGTATGAAGCCTTTGGACCATATGAATCATGTGATCTGGGGTTTTTCTTCTTCCCTTGTGGTGTCATGACAACATTCACACGAAGATTCTCCAGACACCTTTTAGGCACCCATAGTTTCTTCATAGGTGGCCCATTCCTGCAGTTAGTACCAATATACCTAGCAAACACTTCACCATTTTGATTCTTAAATAGTTTATAGTTTGCATCAAAGGATTCATCAATGACAACAGGATTAGCACAAGTGAAGCCAGATAGGGTGGATGGATCCACTGAAGGTTCCTTTGCAGCAACCCATGTGGTTTTGGGGTACTGCTCAGGTTTCCAGTAAGAACCATCAGCATTCATTTTCCTTTCGAACCCAACACCCTCTTTCCTAGGGTTTCGGTTCAGAATCTACCTTTTGAGGACATCACATAGTATCTAATGCCCTTTGAGTCTTTTGGACATCCCTGTTTCAAGCAATGTCTTCAACCTAGCATTTTCATCAGCAATAGCAGTGGCATCCTCAGTAGAGGGGCTAGTTACCGCATCAACAGTTGAAGATATTGCAATAGTAGCAGCAGTAGAACATCAGCAACAGAAGCAGTGTTATCACGCTCAAGGCATTTAAGACATGGTGGTTCAAATCCTTCTTGAGCGGGACTGGTCTGTTCAGTGCGAAGTGACTCGTTTTCCTTTTGAAGATCTTCATGAACCGCTCTCAATTTCTCAAGTTCTTGCTTCCTTTGAAGATAATCATAGGAAAGCTTTTCATGAGTTGTTGAGAGCGTTTCATGATGACTTTCAAGTTCCTCATACTTAACATGAAGATTTTTTATGTCTTCAATTAAGGACTTAGATCGAGTCATTTCAGCGTCCAACAGGTCATCGCTTTTGTCTAACAGTTTTTGAATATGTTCCATAGCTTTCTGTTGTTCAGTTGCAATTTTAGCAAGTGTTTTGTAGCTGGGTTTGGAACCACAATCAGAGTCATCTTCACTGGATGTTTGATAGTGAGCATTGCGTGAGTTTACCTTGGCACCGCGTCCCATGAAGCAATAGGTGGGAGCGGAGTTGTCCTTGTCATTAGCATCGGCGTCGGTGACGAAGTCATTGTCTTCAGTGTTGAAGATGGACTTGGCAACGTAGGCTGTAGCCAGACTTGCAACGCCAGAATCGGACTCCTCCTCAGACTCCACCTCCGCCTCCTCAGAAGCAGACTCCTCCTCTGAATCCATTTCCTTTCCAACAAACGCACGAGCCTTGCCAGATGAGCACTTCTTGTGTGATGAAGACTTTGAGGAAGACTTGGAAGAAGGCTTTGAGTATTTCTTCTTCTTCTTATCGTCAGAATCATATTCCTTGCTCTTCTTCTTCTTCTTGTTCTCATTGTCCCACTGCGGACACTCAGAGATGTAGTGACCAGGTTTCTTGCACTTGTGGCATGTTCTCTTCTTGTAGTCATGAGTAGAAGCTTCATCATTCCTTGAGCTGGATCGTGAAGACTTTCTTAAGCCTTTCTTCTTGGTGAATTTCTGGAACTTCTTCACAAGCATAGCAAGTTCCTTTCCAATGTCATCAGGATCATTAGAACTGCAGTCAGATTCTTCTTCAGATGAGGAAACAGCTTTTGCCTTCAAGGCGCGAGTTCGGCCATAGTTGGGACCGTAGATATCTCTTTTCTCAGAAAGCTGAAACTCATGTGTGTTGAGCCTTTCAAGTATGTCAGACGGATTGAGTGTCTTGAAGTCAGGGCGTTCTTGAATCATCAGGGCTAGGGTGTCAAACGAGTTGTCAAGTGATCTCAGGAGTGTCTTGATGATTTCATGCTTGGTGATCTCAGTAGCGCCGAGAGCTAGAAGCTCATTTGTGATGTCAGTGAGGCGATCAAACATGAGTTGAACATTCTCATTATCGTTTCTCTTGAAGCAGTTGAAGAGGTTGCGAAGGACACTGATCCTTTGATCTCTCTGGGTTGAGACGCCTTCGTTGACCTTGGAGAGCCAGTCCCAGACTAGCTTTGATGTTTCCAGAGCACTCACACAGCCATACTGCCCTTTGGTTAGATGACCACAGATGATGTTCTTGGCAGTGGAATCCAGTTGAACGAACTCCTTAATATCAGCAGCGGTGACACCTTCACCAGCCTTGGGAACGCCATTCTTGATGACATACCAGAGGTCGACATAAATGGCTTCAAGATACATGCGCATCTTGTTCTTCCAGTAGGGATATTCAGTTCCATCGAAGACGGGGCACGCAGAGGAGACTTTGATTATCCCTGCAGTCGACATAGCTAAAACTCAAGGTGGTTAAATCGAATCAGACAGAACAAGGGAGTACCTTGCTCTGATACCAATTGAAAGTGCTAGTTATCGACTAGAGGGGGAGTGAATAGGCGATTTTTATAAAAGTCTTCAAAACATGGGAGTTTCGAAGACAAACGATAGAAATGAACCTATAACCATGCAGCGGAAGGTAGACTACACTAGACAAGCCATAGTCAAGTATTCAATGAAGTGAGAGCACGAAGACTAATAGCAGCTAGGCAGTACGGATCAGGATGCAAGATAGTATGAAACCAATCTGAACAAACAGTCACACAGTGAAGACAAATGGACAATGCAAACAGGCAATGACTTCACAAGGACCAACTGTTAATAAAGAGATGGGAAGGATAGAACCAGTGGCTTGTTGAAGACAATGATTTGTTGGACCAGTTCCAGTTGTTGTGACAACTGTACGTCTGGTTAGGGAGGCTGAGATTTAACTCAGAAGACCGTGTCTTCACCTTATTCCCCTTGAGCTAAGGACACCCAGTCCTCGCCCAATCACTCTGGTAAGTCTTCAAGGTAGACTTCCAAACCTTCACAGACTTCGTTCACCGGGGATCCACAATGACTCTTGGATGCTCAGAACGCGACGCCTAACCGGCTGGAGGATTCACGGTCCTCAAGTGTAACAAGTTGTAACGCCCTCGATGCGGCTATATCTCCCACGTGTCGAAGCACGACTTAGAGGCATAACCGCATTGAAAGCAATGTCGCAAGTGAGGTAATCTTCACACAACCCATGTAATACATAAGGGAAAGGGATGCATAGTTGGCTTACAATCGCCACTTCACACAATTACATGAATAAAGCATTACATCAACCAGATACAAACAAGGTCCGACTACGGAACCCAAAATAAAAGAAGACTACCCCAAATGCTACACAGATCCCTGATCGACCCCAACTGGGCTCCACTACTGATCAACTAGAACGAAACAACATAAAGGAAAAGATCTTCATCAAGCTCCTCCTGAGCTTGGTTGCGTCATCTGCACGGACTCATCGGCACCTACAAGCTGGTTTTGGAAGTATCTGTGAGTCACGGGGACTCAGCAATCTCGCACCCTCGCGATCAAGACTATTTAAGCTTATGGGTAAGGTAAAGGTATGAGGTGGAGCTGCAGCAAGCGACTAGCATATAAGGTGGCTAACATACGCAATGAGAGCGAGAAGAGAAGGCAAAGCACAATCAAGAAACTATGATCAAGAAGTGATCCTAGAACAACCTACGTCAAGCATAACTCCAACACCGTGTTCACTTCCCGGACACCGCCGGAAAGAGACCATCACGGTTACACACGCGGTTGATGTATTTTAATTAAGGTCAACTTCAGGTTTTCTACAACCGGACGTTAAAAAATTCCCATCTGCCCATAACCGCGGGCACGGCTTTCGAAAGTTCAAACCCTGCAGGGGTGTCCCAACTTAGCCCATGACAAGCTCTCACGGTCAATGAAGGATATACCTTCTCCCGAGACATTCCGATCAGACTCGGTATCCCGGTTCTACAAGACACTTCGAAAAGTTAAAACAAATCCAGCAACACCGCCCGAATGTGCCGACAAATCCCGATAGGAGCTGCACATATCTCGTTCTCAGGGCACACTCAGATGAGACTAGCTACGAGTAAAACTAACCCTCAAGTTTCCCCGAGGTGGCCCCGCAGGCAGCTCGGTTCGGACCAACACTTAGAGAAGCACTAGCCCGGGGGGGTTAAAATAAAGATGACCCTTGAGTCTGCAGAACCCAAGGGAAGGTGGTAGGTTGTTAGTGCAAATGGTAAAACCAAGGTTGGGCATTGCTGGAGGAGTTTTATTCAAGGCGAACTGTCAAGGGGTTCCCATTATAGCCCAACCGCGTAAGGAACGCAAAATCCGGGAACATAACACCGATATGACGGAAACGAGGGTGGCAAGAGTGGAACAAAACACCAGGTATAAGGTCGAGCCTTCCACCCTTTACCAAGTATATAGATGCATTAATTAAATAAGAGATATTGTGATATCCCAACACATAAACATGTTCCAACAAGGAACGATCTCCATGTTCCAACAAGGAACAAACTTCAATCTTCACCTGCAACTAACAACGCTATAAGAGGGGCTGAGCAAAGCGGTAACATAGCCAAACAACGGTTTGCTAGGACAAGGTGGGTTAGAGGCTTGGTTCAACAACATGGGAGGCATGATAAGCAAGTTGTAGGCATCATAGCATAGGCATAGCAAAAGAGCGAGCAACTAGCAAGCAAAGATAGAAGTGATTTCGAGGGTATGGTCATCTTACCTGAAATCCCGCAAGGAAGAAGAATGAGTCCATGAAGAAGACAAACGGACGTAGTCGAATGGGTCCTCACAAACGCGACGTTACCGAAACCAGCCCGAAGAAGCAAACACCGGAAAGAAGCACACAACATAGTAAACAAACCACACATGAAAATGGTACGATATGCGATATGCGATGCATATGCATGATTTGCAAGGGAAAGATGGAACCTGGCCTCAACTTGGAAATCCAAGTGTGCCACTGGAAAGGTGAGGTGATTTCGGTTGAAATCGATATAAAGATCACCGGAATCGGATGCACGGTTTGGAAATGGCAAGCAAATCAAATATGGCAACGGTCTGCGATAAACAACAAGTAGGCATCTAAATGCATCAAGATAAATATGTTACAGCACTCAAACATGGCAACAAAATACATGGCAGGTATTCCATTCATGCTGCTTAACAAAATATGAACACTGAGCTACGGCCAATTCATCCATTAACAGGTTCAAACAAGCATGGCAAAAGTGCAATTGGTAAACAGATCTCAGACTTAGTGAAATTAACACTTGTCTGGAATTTCAGATCAAGTAGCACACTTTGGAGCAAGAAAAATATATGCTACAGGAGCTTAACATGGCAAAGTAAAGCATGGCATGGAGCTACTCAAAGAGCTTAACAAAAGTCCCTTAGTGACCTTGAGCCAAAAAGGATCAAAAAATACAATTGCAAGCATGTGAACATGGCAAAAACTTAAACAGATCACAGACTTAGTGAAAAACTGGAGCATGCAAAACAGATATCAAGTAGGCATGTTTACGAGCTCGATGCACTCACTACAGAGCATGTCATGACAATCTAAGCATACACCCATCAAGAATACACATTATACAAGCTAGACATGGCAAGAACAATAACATAGCATGCACAGATCAACTACAACATCCTCGGCAAAATTGCTAACAAGTAGACAATCTGCCCAGATTCACGAAATAGCAAAAATAAAGCTTGATTGACTCAAGCTAGGTTGCTCCATAATTGCAAACAAAGACATGGATGGATAGAGCACTACCAGATTAAAAAAACATCCTTACTGATCATCCTCAAAAGAGGCACGGATCACTAGGAAACAACAGGAACATATGGCATATTGATAAGAACAGCTCAAGGACTTAGTGGAATTACTAAGTCCCTGAAATCAGCATTAACGTATGCACCACTTTGCAAGCTTGTGCTAGTCACCACACACATCACAAAAATACATGGATGGCACCTATGGAAAGATGACAAAGCATATAACAAAACAAATGTAGAGCTCAGGGGCATATCATGCACACATTAATCATGGCAAAAATGACAAATAGCTATTTGGAGCAGCAGTTCTGGCAATTATCTCAACTAGCACTCTTCCAATAGCATTTCGGGCATCAAGATGAACTCAAATGAAAATGATGCAATGAGATGAAATGATGTGCTCTCTGAGACGAACATTTTGATATGCTATATGCTCAAAACGGAGCTATGGATGCAAAGTTACGACATGATGAACAAGGGCATATGAATCTGGAAATTTCGGGGACTTTGTGAAATTATACCCCCGAGAAAAAAATCACTGGGCCGCAGGAAATGGGCCGGCGGGGAAGAAGCTGGACCGTGGGGAGGCTTGCGCATGGGCCGCAGGCGAGGCCGATTGGGCCGGCCCACGCGGGCGCTCGCGGGTGAGGTCAACAGCCTCGAACGAAGACCGGCTGGATCGGGCTCCTCCCGATCCATGGCAGCGGCGGCGCTGGAGAACTTCGGCGAGGGCGCTGCAATGGCGGGGTGACCGGAGAGCGACGAGGAACGCCGGAAATGGCACGGGGGCTGCCAGATCTGGCCGGAGTTGGCCAGATCCGAGCGATGGCGAGGTGGAGATGGCGGATGCGGTGGTTGGCGATGGAGGACGCGGCGACTGGCGATGGAGGCAGCGAGGCGGCGAGAGGAGGCGGGTGGTGGCGCGGGCGGCGATGGTCGCCGGTG
>NC_041390.1:450166830-450183916 GCF_002162155.2 Triticum dicoccoides | reverse complement strand
GGCGGGTCCGCGATGGGCCCGGCGGGCCGGCGCGGTGGAGACGAGGCGCAGGACACTTGGCGGCGCGCGAGTGGAGGAGGGAGGCGGCGGTGCTGAGGTGGCGGCTCCCGATTGGCCAGAGTGATGTGGCGGCGGGGTGGACATGTCCGGCGCGGTGGAGATGTGTCCGGTGGCGCGAGGAGGACGAAGTTAGGGTTTCATCCGCGATTTTCGGGAGGGGAGTACATATTTATAGGTAGAGGGAGCTAGGAGAGTCCAAATGAGGTGCGGTTTTCGGCCACACGATCATGATCGAACGACCAAGATGATGGAGAGGTCTTTGGTGGGTTTTGAGCCAAATTGGAGGGGTGTTGGGCTGCAACACACACGAGGCCTTTTCGGTCCCTCGGTTAACCGTTGGAGTATCAAACAGAGTCCAAATGGTACGAAACTTGACAGGCGGTCTACCGGTAGTAAACCAAGGCCGCTTGGCAAGTCTTGGTCCAATCCGGAAATGTTTAGTACCTGCACACGAAAAGAGGTAGAAAGGGACACCGGGTGACATAGGAGCGCCGGATTGCAAAACGGACAATGGGGAAAATGCTCGGATGCATGAGACGAACATGTATGCAAATGCAATGCACATGATGACATGATATGAGATGCAACACGCAAGCAAATGACAAGGCAACAATAGCGAATAACTGGAGGACACCTGGCACATCGGTCTCGGGGCGTTACATAAGTCTTCAGATCACACAGACAGGAAGACTTCAGTGATGCCTAACACTCTTTGGCTCTGGGTGTTTAGGGCTTTGTCCTTGCAAGGATTTCTCTCTCAAAGGCTTCGAGGTGGGTTGCTCTCAAACGACAAAGGTCGTGCACTAACTCTGAGCAGCCACCAATTTATGGTGTAGGGGTGGGCTATTTATAGCCACTAGGCAACCCGACCTGATTTGTCCGAAATGACCCTAGGTCACTAAGGAACTGACACGTGTTCCAACGATAAGATTTCAAACACACGCGGCAACTTTACTTGGGCTACAAGTAAAGCTAACTTATCCAGCTCTGGATAAGTTTTGCTCTCATTGTCTTCGCTCGAAGACATAGGATTTTGATTAAGCATCACTTCAGTCACTCTGACTTTGTTCAGTGGGACCCCACTTAATAGTACGGTGGTTCCTAAGACCCAACAAAGAAGAAAAGGAAACAATGAAGCAACTAAGTCTTCACGCTCCATAGTCTTCATGCAATGTCTTCTCTTGTCACAGTCTTCAATGTGAATGTCTTCACATACCACCTTTGTCTTCAATGTCTTCATACATTTTTAGGGGTCATCTCCAGTAGGTAAACCGAATCAATGAGGGACTACTACCTGTGTTGTCCTGTAATTCTCACAAACACATTAGTCCCTCAACCAGGTTTGTCGTCAATACTCCAAAACCAACTAGGGGTGGCACTAGATGCACTTACACCTGTCATCTCTCTAAATAGATATAAGTGAAGCAAGAGAGTTTAATTCTTTCTACAAAATATATGCCCACGCTCTAACAAATATAAGTGAAGCAAAAGAACATTCTACAAATGGAGGTTTTCTATATGAAGAGAAACAGGCAATCCAAACTTCAAAAGATATAAGTGAAGCACATGAAGCATTCTATAAAGCCATACTCAAAAGACATAAGTGAAGTGCAATGAGCATTCTATAAAATCAACCAAGGACTATCTCATACTAGCATGGTGCATCAAAGAAAAGTGAAAACTAAATGCAAAAGACGCTTCAAGATTTACGCATATCATGTGACGAATAAAAATATAGCTCCAAGTGAAATTACTGATGATCGTTAGAAGAAAGAGGGGGATGCCTTCCGGGGCATCCCCAAACTTGGTTGCTTGGGAGTCCTTGAATATTTCCTTGGGGTGCCTCAGGCATCCCCAAGCTTAGGCTCTTGACACTCCTTATTCCTTCATCCATCGTGATCTCTCTCAAAACTTGAAAACTTCAATCACACAAAACTTAACGGAAAGTTCGGTGAGATCCGTTAGTATAATAACGCAAATCACTACTCTAAGTACTGTTGCAAACCAATTCATATTTTGTTTTTGCATTGTAGAAACTGTAATATAACTTTTCCATGGCTTAATCCACTGATAGAAATCGATAGTTTCGTCAAAACAAGCAAATTATGTGTCGGTGTCAAAACCGGTGGATCTCGGGTAGGGGGTCCCAAACTGTGCGTCTAAGGTGGATGGTAACAGGAGGCAGGGGACGCGATGTTTTACCCAGGTTCGGGCCCTCTTGATGGAGGTAAAACCCTACGTCCTGCTTGATTATTATTGATAATATGAGTAGTACAAGAGTTGATCTACCACGAGATCGGAGAGGCTAAACCCTAGAAGCTAGCCTATGGTATGATTGTATGTTGTCCTACGGACTAAAACACTCCGGTTTATATAGACACCGGAGGGGGCTAGGGTTACACAGAGTCGGTTACAAGGAAGGAGATCTACATATCTGTAGTGCCAAGCTTGCCTTCCACGCCAAGGAGAGTCCCATCCGGACACGGGACGAAGTCTTCAATCTTGTATCTTCATAGTCCAACAGTCCGGCCAAAGGATATAATCCGGCTGTCCGGATACCCCCTAATCCAGGACTCCCTCAGTAGCCCCTGAACCAGGCTTCAATGACGATAAATCCGGCGCGCAGATTGTATTCGGCATTACAAGGCGGGTTCCTCCTCCGAATACTTCATAGAAGATCTCGAACACGAGGATCGTGTCCGGCTCTGCAAAACAAGTTCCACATACCACCGTAGAGGGAATAATATTTACACAAATCTAATCTGCTGACGTACCCCGTAGTGTGACATCACACCACAGCCAGTTCTTTATTCGAATCGTTTTTCATAACCTATCTCAGCATGTTTCGCGAGGCGGTTTCCTTGGCACGTCTTGTCGAAGTAGAGATTGTGTCCCCTTATTATGGGATCCCCATTAATACGGATGTGGGTAACCCAACCATGCCTATTAGTAGGACTCCTAAATCTTAGGCAAGTCCCAAACGGCCACGAGGAGGACGCTTGATATTCACCCTCTTTATAAAGGGGACAAGGCATTTTCCTATCGATCTTAATCGAATCCGCCTCTCGCATCGAGTTCCAACGCCCAAAGCTCAGGTTTAGGCACTTCGGACCTTCAACTATGTCCGGATCCAACCTTCAAGGTCGATGGATGCCTTCCTCCGTCACAGAGGAGGACATCAAGAAGTTGAGAGAGGCCAGATATCTGACCACCGAAATTTCGCATCGGCTGCCTGCCCGAGGGCAGATCGTCCCTACTCTCGAATCCAACGAGAGCGTCGTGTTCATCTCCCACTTCCTTCGAGGACTAGGCCTCGCTCTAGATCCCTTTGTTAGGGGTCTTATGTTCTATTACGGGCTAGATTTTTACGATCTGGCCCCGGATTCCCTTCTTCACATCTCGACATTTATTGTCGTATGTGAGGCCTTCCTCCGCATTACCCCTCACTTCGGCATGTGGCTCAAGACCTTCGATATGAAGCCGAAGATGATCGAGGGGTAGCACGCAGCGTGCGGAGGCACTTCAATAAGAAAAATTGCTGACGCTCCATTGCCTGAGGGTTACTTCCCAGAGGTGTCCGGATTGTGGCAGCGGGAGTGGTTCTACATCACAGCTCCCCGAAGTGCCAAGTGGGTAGCTGCCCCCGCCTTCCGCTCAGGCCCCCCACCACAACTGATGTCATGGATCAGCAGGGGGCTGAGCTGGGTTCCAGCCAAGGACGTGCCAATACTGCAAAGCCGTATCCGAGATCTCTTCAAGAGAGATATCAGTCTGGTTATGGTAGTGCAAGTTATGCTAGTCCGTCAAGTCCAGCCTTGCAAACGTCGGCCCCTTCGCATATGGGAATTCAACCCGGAAGGACCGCGAGCTATCCAACATTTCCTCGGCATGACGCACAAAGAGATGTACAAATTGTTCTTCGGACCACAAATAATGTGTCCGGACATCACTGAGGATGCAGGTCTGAGCTGCAATCGCCTGGATACCCAAGTAAGTAGCCCTGCATCCGAACACACTGTCCGTTTTATTTATAGCAACGTTGCCCTAAAAAAGAAAAACCGCTCTTGGTCCAGGATTGGATAGCGAAGGCAAAGTTGATCAGGTGTCTGGCCCCCCTCCCTGAGACCTCACCAAATCCCGTGCTAACCAGGATGCTGGAGATCGCGCCTTATCAAGCGCTCTTGGGAGAAGATAAAGGGGGGAACAAGGAGGTTAGCGCCTCCGTGAAGGAGGCTAGCCGGGGAGGAGGGACTGAAACTTCCTCTCCCCAGGGAAGGAAGAGGACCGCCTCCGAGGACCCGGAGACAATGGTCTCCAAACGGCGGAAGAAATCTTCGCCGGAGGGTCCTGCCTCGGGGGCTACCCTGGCCGCACTATGCCCTCAAGGGGATCAGCCCTCCACCGAGCTGTAAGTAAAAGGGTACTTAATAATGAAAATATCTCGCTTTACTTATGAGGAAAATAACCGAAGCATTTATATTGCAGTTCGGATCTTAGCCCTTCTTAGCAGAGCTCGTCTTCAGGGGATCTTCTTCCAGAGATGATGGAGAGTGAAACGCCTCCCCCTGCCACACCGCCTCACGACGCGGACGACCCCGAGGTGTCGTCGCGGAGGGTTTCTCCTGATCCGGCAAGGCCAAAAGGTAATCCTATGGCCACCCGAAGTCCTCAGTATCCGGCTCTTGAAGAGAGCAATCAAAAGAGTCCGGCACCGTCAGGTGTGCAGCGGACGTACTGAGGGATCTGCTAGAGCAAGCGGCTATCTCAGAAGAGCACCGCACGTTGATGGGTACGGTGATTGAAAGGATTTCATCCGCCGAAAGCGGGTTGCATGAAGCCTTTATGAGTCTACTGACGGGTTTTGAGGTACGTGAAATGATGTACATTTTTGACAGTACCGCACATTTTTAGATGTGCCCTGTGTAGATAGTAGCCCCTGAGACTTTGGTTGTCGTCGAAAATGGCGGCAAACAGAGGATCATAGTCCCAGGTAATAACTAGACCGCCTTTATGTGCAGGTGGTTGAAGCTCCGGTGGCTAGCCGGACTGATGGGTTTGCCGAACTAAGGCGGCAGCTGGATGCGGCAGATGCCGACATCATGCTTGTCAACAAGCGGCTTGATGAGGCACAGAGTCAGTGATTTTTTTGGTGATCGTCACATAGTAAGAGCAGCATGATGCCAGTATCTTTAATATGTTGTGACTGCAGATGGAGTTGCCGCCGTGGAGACCCTTCGGGCAGAACTTGCCCAAGCCAAGGAGCACGCAAGGAGCAGCAATGAGGCCGCTTTAAAGGCGGCCGAGGGTTTAAAGGCCGAACAGGCCGCACATTGTGAGAGCAAAGAAAAAATTGCCAAGATGGCCGTAGAGTTAAAAGATGTCACTGACCGTTACCGGCTTCTTGAAGAGGAAAACCGGGCGAAGACGACGGACCTGGAGAAGGCCCGGGTGGCTACCAAGGAAGCCCGCTCCAAAATTAGAGCGACGAATGAGGAGTTGAATCAAGCTGCGGATATCGTTTCTGGGAAGCCCTTCTTGTTATGGACTAAGTTCGGAGATCCAAAATATGCTCCTCTAGACCGGCTATGGAGTTCTGCGGACGAGTACATGGATTTGGCTGCAAGTGCTGCTGATGCGGCCGAGTACTTCAAGGATCAGAAGGGTCCTGAAGTGGAGAAGTTGTTCTGGTCACAGTTTCACGCTCCAGTCCGTCCGCTGTTACTGAATGAGCGATTGACCGGTTGGGCCGAGCTCCATATATTATCCGGACTTTCCATGAGGTCCGTAGTGGATCATATGTGGCCAGGAGGGCCAAGGCCGAATAGCTACTTTAGCTTGGTGCAACAGTTCCTTGGTGTTGTGCCACGCATCGATGCTGTAAAGAGGTCGGCGTGCATAGAGGGCTCGCGGATGGCCCTTGCCCGTGTCAAAACATACTGGGTGGAGATGGATGCCAGCACTGTTGTGGCACAGCGTTCGGCCATAGGCCGAGTGGCTGCCGAGCACTACTTTGAAGAAGTTCTTGAAGGCGCTCGTTTGATAGAGGCTCAGTGCTTGAAGAATATTATGTTTAAGTGACATGTATTCCCATTGTAAGAACAATGTTTTGTTGAATTTATCAAGGCTGTATTTATACTTTTGCCCGAAAGTGCTATGATGCCTCCTGTGCGGCCGTTTATGTATATATGTATATAACCTGAAAGATGGCAGTCGTCGGCTTCAGCCCCCACGCATATAATGCGGGGGTGTTCGTAGAAGACGCATGTTCACATTTGATCCAACGTCTTGGTCCATTAAGGAGGTGATAGCGCAGCGAACTAGGCAATCGGACTATTGTGCTTTAACACTTTCACTTAGCCAGAGGAGTTTGACAGTGGGGCTACAATATAGCCCCTGGTGGCTCCGCGCTCATCCGGATTCAGGGCGCGTACATGCCTGGCCGGGAAACGGCCCTTCGTTAAGGCGAAGGAATCCCGAAGATTCCGCTAGGTCATTGAGTGGTTGACCAGTCTCACGCTATATCATGACAGTCAGTTTTCGGCTTTCTCTACTGAGGTGCTCGTCCGGCAGCAAAACACAGGAGCCGGGCAAACCCAATATTTGACCAAAGACATGATTCGGAGCTGATGCATATAAGGCCAAACTCGCGACGCCGAACACTCCCTAGGGTATTCGGTCTTTATGATGTAAACCGGGTCGAAACAGTGCCCTTTGTAATAAGCCCCTGGTGTCTAGGTACATGCAGTATTCTGACGTGGCCACATGCCAATACGTCAGCATCCTTCTCAATTGTACTGAGAATCCGAGGAATGTGTATCAACAAGAGACAGTAAAAAAGCTTTACGCAGGGTCTTAATCTAAAAAGAATCCTTGGAACGGGTCCCTGCTGCACGTTTGCGCCTGTGTCTCCATTGTGCCGTATTCTGGACGCGTGTAGCATGATGGTCATCTGAAAAAGAAAGGAACTTAATTGAAAAGTTGTCGTGCAAAAGGTAGGTTATACTAAATAAACCATGTACAGTTCAAAATGAGTAAAGTTGAGCCTAATTGCCACTTGTTTGCGCACGTTGAGCCCCTTGTATTGTAATAGGGGAATAGCCATCAAACCTGTATCAATTACATATAGCTGCACCAGACTCGTCCAACCGCGTCCGTGGTCTTAACGACCTGTCAGATGCTTTAGTTGGTGAGGCCGTTTAGTGTGTGGCTGCCAAGGCAGCCGCACGGTCTTCCGCGCGCAAGGAGCGCCCAATATTTCCATTTGCTGTAATGATGCCACGTGGACCGGGCATCTTAAGCATGAGAGAAGCGTAATGCGGTATTGCGTTAAAGTGAGCGAAAGCTTCGCCTCCGAGTAGTGCTTGATAACCACTTTGGAACGGAGCAATGTGGAACATTAAATTATCGCTGCGGAAGTTATCGGGAAAGCCGAATATAACCTCTTGTAGCAGGGAGCCTGTGCAATGGTCCTCTGGGCCTAGCGTTACTCCTTTAAAGGTAGTATTGCTGCGGCTAATTTTTGTTGGGTCTATCCCCATTTTGCGGACTGTGTCCTGATATATCAGGTTTAAATGTTGCCGCCGTCCATCAGGACTCGTGTGAAGTGGTATCCGTCAATTATTGGGTCTAATACCAAGGCAGCCCATCCTGCACGCCGGATACTTGCCGAGTAATCCCGATGGTCAAAGGTGATCGGTTGGGACGACCAGTGGCAGAACTCCGCGGTGATAGGCCCTGGGGCATGTGTCTCTAGGAGTGCCGCTTTGTTTCTCCCCTTTGTCACGTGTAATACGTTTAGTGTTTTGACTTCTGGTGGGAATTTCTTCTGTTCCCCAGTGCTTTGCTTGCGAGGCTCGTCCTCGTCTTCGCTTGGTGTATCTTGTCCCTTATATTCGGCGTTGAGCTTTCCGGACTGCTTGAAGACCCAACATTCTCTATGGGTATGATTTGCAGGTTTATCGGGGGTGCTGTGCATCTGACATATTTTATCCAGAATCTTGTTTAGGCTGGACAGTTCGTCTCTGTTGCCTTTGGAGGGCAGCTTTTGTTGACCTGGCTGAGAGCTTCTAAATCCAGCGTTTACCATTGTGCTCTTCGGGCTGTCTTCTTTATTCCGGGGCTTGTTTTTGCTGCGTCGTGGTTTCCCGTTTCCGTCCCTGACTTCGGATGTACTTGGGTCGCTGGTGCTGCATCGGGCTAACCAGCTGTCCTCGCCCGCGAAAAAGCGGGTCATGAGGCTTGTTAATGCTGCCATTGTTCTCGGCTTTTCTTGGTCGAGGTGTCTGGCAAGCCATTCGTCTCGAACGCTATGCTTAAAAGCTGCTAAGGCTTCGGCGTCCGGGCAGTCGACTATTTGGTTCTTTTTAGTGAGAAACCTGTTCCAAAGCTTTCGGGCTGACTCTCCGGGCTGTTGAGTTATATGACTCAAATCGTCTACATCTGGTGGTCGGACATAGGTCCCTTGAAAATTTGCCCGAAAAGCATCTTCGAGCTCTTCCCAGCTTCCAATGGAGTTTTCGGGGAGGCTTTTAAGCCAGTGCCGAGCTGGCCCTTTGAGCTTGAGGGGTAAGTACTTGATGGCGTGGAGATCGTCTCCTCGAGCCATATGGATATGGAGGATGTAGTCCTCAATCTAGACCCCAGGGTCTGTCGTTCCGTCGTACGCCTCTATGTTTACGGGTTTGAATCCCTCTGGAAATTCATGGTCCAGCACCTCATCGGTGAAACATAGGGGGTGTGCAGCACCCCTGTATTTGGGTGTATCGTGGTGTTGGGATGTTTGTTGTGTTGCATTGCATGCTAGAGCGCGCTTGCGTGGCCCGTAGATGGATCTGGTTGTGTCGTCCTTTTGATGCGAGCCCTCACGTGGATCACGTACTGGCTTATGTGCGGCGTTGTTTGCCGCTCTATGTTGGCCACGAGGTCGTCTATCTGACCAGATGGTCATTTTGTTTTTTGATTGCGGGGGATCTAAGGCCTCCTCATCGAATTCAGGTAGCAACTTTCACTTCGGGTAGCTCTTGGTGTGGCGATTACCACCGTACTTCGCTGTAGTGTTGAGTACTTCACTCCATCTGATTTTGAGTGTGTCTTGTGCAGCCCTGAGCCTTTGCTTCTGCTTTTTCAGACTCCTCGCAGTGGCAGCAAGCCTTTGATGGGTATTCTGTTGCTCCGGGTGCCTGTCCGGTGTGATGTCATCCGGATTGTTATCTTCAACGGAGTCGGGTTGTTCGGTTTAATTCTCCATTTTGCCGCGGTCGGACAATGGTTCAATGCCATGTTTGTCGTCCGCTGGCTCGCCTTGCTCTATCGCTGGGTTTATATGATTGCTGCTTCTGCCGAGGCGGGATTTGGAGCGGCGCTTACGCCGCCGCTTTGACTGCTTCTCGCGGGAACAACCCTTCGCTGCGTCCTTCCGTTCTTCGTCATCGTTTCCTTTGGGTGTGTCCACCATGTATGCATCATATGATGAAGTGGGCGTCCAGTGCCCTGTGGGCAGTGGTTCCTGTTCGTCTCCTACATCGTCGTCCATACCGTCGATGCCTTCGGAGTCGAAGTCGAGCATGTCGGTCAAATCGTCGACAGTGGCTACTAAGTGGGTGGTGGGTGGGCGGCGAATTTCTTCGTCATCAGAATCCCATTTCTGCCGGACATAGTTCAGCCAGGGCTCTCCTGACAGAGAGAGAGAGAGACCTTAATGAGTTCAGTATGTCGCCAAAAGGCGAGTGCTGAAAGATGTCCACGGAGGTGAACTCCATGATCTGCGCCCAGTCGGATTCGATGGGCACGGGCACAGGCGGTTCGGAGTCCGTGGCCGGGGAAGAATCCGGCAGTTTGGCGTCATGGCTCTTATGAAGGGTAAGGTTGATACTCGGCTCGATCGCCGATGAGAGTGCAGCCTCCGTGGCAGGGTCTATCCACCCGTCACTAGATGGCGCAATTGGCTTCGATTTGAGGGTCGGAGCGGTCGCCGGTGCAATCTCCCGAACACTGTCCGATGGTGGAGCTAAGTCATGCTCATCGTGACCGTGTGGCGCACTCGGCAGGGGCTCGAATCCGTCGAAGATCAAGTCTCCGTGGATGTCGGCTGTCTAGTTCAAGTTTCCAAATCTGACCTGATAGCCAGGGGCGTAGCTCTTGATCTGCTCCAGATGGCCAAGCGAGTTGGCCCGCAGTACGGAGCCGCCGAACACAAAGATCCGTCCGGGGAGAAAAGTCACACCCTGGACTGCATCGCTATCGATGGTCGAAGGGGCCATCAAGCCTAATAATGACGACACAGAGGAACTCTCAATGAAAGCACCAATGTCGGTGTCAAACCCGGCGGATCTCGGGTAGGGGGTCCCGAACTATGCGTCTAAGGCGGATGGTAACAAGAGGCAGGGGACACGATGTTTTACCCAGGTTCGGGCCCTCTTGATGGAGGTAAAACCCTACGTCCTGCTTGATTATTCTTGATAATATGAGTAGTACAAGAGTTCTCTACCACCAGATCAGAGAGGCTAAACCCTAGAAGCTAGCCTATGGTATTATTTTATGTTGTCCTACGGACTAAAACCCTCCGGTTTATATAGACACCGGAGGGGGCTAGGGTTACACAGAGCCGGTTACAAGGAAGGAGATCTACATATCCGTAGTGCCAAGCTTGCCTTCCACGCCAAGGAGAGTCCCATCCGGACATGGGACGAAGTCTTCAATCTTGTATCTTCATAGTCCAACAGTCCGGCCAAAGGATATAATCCGGCTGTCCGGATACCCCTAATCCATGACTCCCTCACTATGCATCAAAACAGAATCTGTCTTAAACAGGACAGTCTGTAGTAATCTAAACATTCACCATACTTCTGGTACTCCAACAATTCTTAAAAATCAGGAAAAATAAAAAAATTGTATATACAGACAGTGCAAAAAGTTTCATAACCGTTTGACGTTCTAGTAAAAAATGTAAAATCGCGCACTACACCCAAAGTTTCTGTTCTGCACCACACAAACCAACAAGCAATGTAAACATCCTAAAGACAAATCTTGGCACATTATTTTATAATACAATGGAATTGTACAAGGGGATAAATATTTTTGTTGAAAATTTTATGTAATCAAGATTCACAAAGTTTCCGTGAGCATGAACAAAGTTCAAGGAGCTCCCCCACTTCAACAATGCGTGTCTCTCTCACTTTCACTTTCCTTTTCAAAAAGTTTTGGGTTCCCCTCTTTATTTTTTTAGTTTTTAAACTATATAAAAGCAATCAACAGAAATAAATGACTCTCAAAAACTTCTAGGTTGTCTCCCTGGCAGTGCTTTCTTTAAAGCCATTAAGCTAGGCATAAGGTGCTCAAGTAATGAATCCACCCGGATCCCAAGGTATATCAAAGCCAATTTGAATCAACAATGATTTGTAATTTTTTAGTGACCACAAGTAACATATATCAAGCAATGACGAAGTCTAACTCTCTTCCTATGCATCAGCATGTCATACAAGAACAATTCATGCACATCAAGTAAAGGCCAATACATAGCATAAGTAGTTTCTTGCAATTCTATCGTGTTGGAAACATAAAGAGGCAGAGATGTAGTTCCTCTCTCATAATAATTGCAAGTAGGAGCAAAAAGCACATGCATATTATATCTATCAAAATCATCATGTGTAGTACTAAAACGCAAACCATCAATATAATCCTTAATAAGTGCAAACTTCTCTGATATAGTGTAGTCGGGAGAATTCAAATAGATAATAGGACTATCATGCGTGGGTGCAATAGCAACAATTTCATGTTTAACATAAGGAACTATAGCAATTTCATCTCCATAAGCATAATTCATATTGGCATCCACAAGTATAGCAAGCATAATCAAAAAGGGATATTTCAAAAGAATCAACGGGATCATAACAATCATCATAGCTGAAGGAAATATGCCCTAGAGGCAATAATAAAGTTATTATTTATTTACTTATATCATGATAAATGTTTATTATTCATGATAGATTTGTATTAACCTGAAACATGATGCATGTGTGAATACATAGACAAACAGAGTGTCACTAGTATGCCTCTACTTGACTAGCTCATTGATCAAAGATGGTTATGTTTCTAGAACATAGACAAAGAGTTGTCATTTGATTAATGGGGTCACATCATTAGGAGAATGATGTGATTGACTTGACCCATTGTGTTAGCTTAGCACTTGATCGTTTAGTTTGTTGCTATTGCTTTCTTCATGACATATACATGTTCCTATGACTATGAGATTATGCAACTCTTGTTTACCGGAGGAACACTTTGTGTGCTACCAAATGTCACAACGTAACTGGGTGATTATAAAGGTGCTCTATAGGTGTCTCCAAAGGTACTTGTTGGGTTGGCGTATTTCAAGATTAGGATTTGTCACTCCGATTGTCGGAGAGGCATCTCTGGGCCCACTCGGTAATACACATCACTTAAGCATTGCAACTAATGAGTTAGTTGCGGAATGATGTGTTACAGAACGAGTAAAGAGACTTGCTGGTAACGATATTGAACTAGGTATCGAGATACCAACGATCGAATCTCGGGCAAGTAACATACCGATGACAAAGGGAACAATGCATATTGTTATGTGGTTTGACCGATAAAGATCTTCGTAGAATATGTGGGAGCCAATATGAGCATCCAGGTTCCGCTATTGGTTATTGACTGGAGACGTGTCTCGGTCATGACTACATAGTTCTCGAACCCGTAGGGTCCGCACGCTTAAAGTTCGATGACAGTTATATTAAGAGTTTATGTGTTTTGATGTACCGAAGGTAGTTCGGAGTCCCGGATGTGATCACGGACATGACGAGGAGTCTCGAAATGGTCGAGACATAAATATTGATATATTGGAATGTTATATTCGGACACCGGATGAGTTTTGGGGGTTATCGGATATAAACCGGAGAAACCGGGGGGTTACCGGAACCCCCGGGGGGTTATTGGGCCTCAATGGCCCAAGTGGTGGAAAAGGAGAAGCGGCAGGAGGTGGCGCGCGGACCCCCTTGCCCCAATCCGAATTGGGAAAGGGAAGGGGGCGGCGGCCCCCCTTCTCCTTCCTTCTCTCCACCTCCTCCTCCCCCCTTCTCCTAGTTGGAATAGGAAAGGGGGGCAAAACCTACTTGGACTAGGATTGCCCCCCCTTGGGCGCGCCTCCTCCCCTTGGTCGGCCTCCTCCTCCTCCCCCCTTTATATACGGAGGAGGGGGCACCCCATAGACACAACAATTGATCTCTTGGATCTTTTAGCCGTGTGCAGTGCCCCTCTCCACCATAGTCCACCTCAATAATATCGTAGTGGTGCTTAGGCGAAGCCCTGCGGCGATAGAACATCAACATCGTCACCACGCCGTCATGCTGACGGAACTCTCCCTCAAAGCTCGAATTGATCGGAGTTCGAGGGACATCATTGAGTTGAACGTGTGCAGAACTCAGAGGTGTCGTGCGTTTGGTACTTGATCGTCGGATCGTGAAGACGTACAACTACATCAACCGCGTTGTGCTAACGCTTCCGCTTTGGTCTATGAGGGTACATGGACACACTCTCCCCTCTTGTTGATATGCATCACCATGATCTTGCGTGTGTATAGGATTTTTTTTGAAATTACTACGTTCCCGAATAGTGGTATCAGAGCCAGGTTTTATGCGTTGATGTTATATGCACGAGTAGAACACAAGTGAGTTGTGGGTGATACAAGTCATACTGCTTACCAGCATGTCATACTTTGGTTCGGCGGTATTGTTGGATGAAGCGGCCTGGACCGACATTACGTGTACGCTTACGCGAGACTGGTTCTACCGACGTGCTTTGCACACAGGTGGCTGGCGAGTGTTAGTTTCTCCAACTTTAGTTGAACTAAGTGTGGCTATGCCCGGTCCTTGAGAAGGTTAAAACATCACCAACTTGACGAACTATTGTTGTGGTTTTGATGCGTAGGTAAGAACGGTTCTTGCTCAGCCCGTAGCAGCCACGTAAAACTTGCAACAACAAAGTAGAGGACATCTAACTTGTTTTTGCAGGGCATGTTGTGATGTCGGATGGTCAAGACATGATGCTATATTTTATTTTATGAGATGATCAAGTTTTGTAACCGAGTTATCAGCAACTGGCAGGATCCATATAGTTGTCGCTTTATTGTATGCAATGCAATCGCCCTGTAATTGCTTTATTTTATCACTAAGCGGTAGCGATAGTCGTAGAAGCAATAGTTGGCAAGACGACAACGATGCTATGATGGAGATCAAGGTGTCGCGCCGGTGATGATGGTGATCATGACAGTGCTTCGGAGATGGAGATCACAACCACAAGATGATGAAGGCCATATCATATCACTTATATTGATTGCATGTGATGTTTATCTTTTATGCATCTTATTTTGCTTTGATTGACGGTAGCATTATAAGATGATCTCTCACTAAATTTCAAGATAAAAGTGTTCTCCCTGAGTATGCACCGATGCCAAAGTTCGTCATGCCCAGAGACCACGTGATGATCGGGTGTGATAAGCTCTATGTCCATCTACAACGGGTGCAAGCCAGTTTTGCACACGCAGAATACTCAGGTTAAACTTGACGAGCCTAGCATATGCAGATATGGCCTCGGAACACTGAGACCGAAAGGTCGAGCATGAATCATATAGTAGATATGATCAACATAGTGATGTTCACCATTGAAAACTACTCCATTTCACGTGATGATCGGTTATGGTTTAGTAGGTTTGGATCACGTGATCACTTAGATGATTAGAGGGATGTCTATCTAAGTGGGAGTTCTTAAGTAATATGATTAATTGAACTTAAATTTATCATGAACTTAGTACCTGATAGTATTTTGCATGTCTATGTTTGTTGTAGATAAATGGCTCGTGCTATTGTTCCGTTGAATTTTAATGTGTTCCTTGAGAAAGCAAAGTTGAAAGATGATGGTAGCAATTACACGGACTGGGTCTGTAACTTGATGATTATCCTCATTGCTGCACAGAAGAATTACGTCCTGGAAGCACCGCTAAGTGCCAAACCTTCTATAGGAGCAACACCAGATGTTATGAACACCTAGCAGAGAAAAGCTGATGACTACTCGATAGTTCAGCGTGCTATGCTTTATGGCTTAGAACCGGGACTTCAACGATGTTTTGAACGTCATGGAGCATATGAGATGTTCCAGGAGTTGAAGTTAATATTTCAAGCAGATGCCCGGATTGAGAGATATGAAGTCTCCAATAAGTTCTATAGCTGCAAGATGGAGGAGAATAGTTCTGTCAGTGAGCATATACTCAAAATGTCTGGGTATCATAATCACTTGACTCAACTGGGAGTTAATCTTCCTATTGATAGTGTCATTGACAGAGTTCTTCAATCACTACCACCAAGCTACAAGAGCTTCGTGATGAACTATAATATGCAAGGGATGAATAAGTCAATTCCCAAGCTCTTCGCAATGCTAAAAGCTGTGAAGGTAGAAATCAAAAAGGAGCATCAAGTGTTGATGGTCAATAAAACCGCCAGTTTGAAGAAAAAGGACAAAGGGAAGAAGAAGGGGAACTTCAAGAAGAACAGCAAACAAGTTGATGCTCAGGAGAAGAAACCTAAGTCTGGACCTAAGCCTGAGACTGAGTGCTTGTACTGCAAACAGACTAGTCACTAGAAGCGGAACTGCCCCAAGTATTTGGCGGATAAGAAGGATGGCAAGTTGAACAAAGGTATATGTGATATACATGTTATTGATGTGTACCTTACCAGAGCTCGCAGTAGCACCTGCTACCTCTTGAGCACTTCGTTGGTTTTCCCTGAAGAGGAAGGGATGATGCAGCAAAGTAGCGTAAGTATTTCCCTCAGTTTTTGAGAACCAAGGTATCAATCCAATAGGAGGCTACGCGCGAGTCCCTTGTACCTGCACAAAAAAATAAATCCTTGCAACCAACGCGAATAGGGGTTGTCAATCCCTACACAGCCACTTACGAGAGTGAGATTGATAGATATGATAAGATAATATTTTTGGTATTTTTATGATAAAGATGCAAAGTAAAATAAAGGCAAAGTAAAAAAGCAAAGGAAATAACTAAGTAGTAGGAGATTAATATGATGAAGATAGACCCGGGGGCCATAGGTTTCACTAGTGGCTTCTCTCGAGAGCATAAGTATTCTACGATGGGTGAACAAATTACTGTTGAGCAATTGACAGAATTGAGCATTGTTATGAGAATATCTAGGTATGATCATGTATATAGGCATCATGTCCGAGACAAGTAGACCGACTCCTGCCTGCATCTACTACTATTACTCCACTCATCGACCGCTATCCAGCATGCATCTAGAGTATTAAGTTAAAAATAGAGTAACGCCTTAAGCAAGATGACATGATGTAGAGGGATAAACTCATGCAATATGATGAAAACCCCATCTTGTTATCCTCGATGGCAACAATACAATACGTGCCTTGCTGCCCCTACTGTCACTGGGAAAGGACACCGCAAGATTGAACCCAAAGCTAAGCACTTCTCCCATTGCAAGAAAGATCAATCTAGTAGGCCAAACCAAATTGATAATTCGAAGAGACTTGCAAAGATAACCAATCATACATAAAAGAATTCAGAGAAGATTCAAATATTGTTCAAAGATAGACTTGATCATAAACCCACAATTCATCGGTCTCAACAAACACACCGCAAAAAGAAGATTACATCGAATATTTCTCCACAAGAGAGGGGGAGAACATTGTATTTGAGATCCAAAAAGAGAGAAGAAGCCATCTAGCTACTAACTATGGACCCGTAGGTCTGAGGTAAACTACTCACACTTCATCGGAGGGGATATGGTGATGATGTAGAAGCCCTCTGTGATCGATGCCCCCTCCGGCGGAGCTCCGGAATAGGCCCCAAGATGGGATCTCGTGGATACAGAAAGTTACGGCGGTGGAATTAGGGTTTTGGCTCCGTATCTGATCGTTTGGGGGTACGTAGGTATATATAGGAGGAAGGAGTACGTTGGTGGAGCAACAAGGGGGCCACGAGGGTGGAGGG
>NC_041390.1:450115981-450166378 GCF_002162155.2 Triticum dicoccoides | reverse complement strand
GCGCCCCCTACCTCGTGGCCTCCTCTTTTGTGTCTTGACGTAGGGTCCAAGTCTCCTGGGTCTTGTTCATTGAGAAAATCACGTTCCCGAAGGTTTCATTCCGTTTGGACTCCGTTTGGTATTCCTTTTCTTCCAAACCCTAAAACAAGGAAAAACAGCAATTCTGGGCTCGGCCTCCGGTTAATAGGTTAGTCCCAAAAATAATATAAAAGTGGATAATAAAGCCCAGTAATGTCCAAAACAGTAGATAATATAGCATGGAGCAATCAAAAATTATAGATACGTTGGAGACGTATCAGCACCTGGGTATTTGAGACTGGTTCTGTTGCTAATATTTGCAACTCGAAATAGGGGCTACGAATTAAGCGAACACTGGCTAAGGACGAGGTGACGATGCGCGTAGGAAATGGTACCAAAGTTGATGTGATCGCCGTCGGCACGCTACCTCTACATCTACCTTCGGGATTAGTTGTAGACCTAAATAATTGTTATTTGGTGCCAGCGTTGAGCATGAACATTATATCTGGATCTTGTTTAATGCGAGATGGTTATTCATTTAAATTTGAGAATAATGGTTGTTCTATTTATATGAGTAATATCTTTTATGGTCATGCACCCTTGAAGAGTGATCTATTTTTGATGAATATCGATAGTAGTGATACACATATTCATAATGTTGAAGCCAAAAGATGCAGAGTTGATAATGATAGTGCAACTTATTTGTGGCACTGCCGTTTGGGTCATATTGGTATAAAGCGCATGAAGAAACTCCATACTGATGGACTTTTGGAATCACTTGATTATGAATCACTTGGTACTTGTGAACCATGCCTCATGGGCAAGATGACTAAAATGCCGTTCTCCGGAACTATGAAGCAAGCAACTAATTTGTTGGAAATCATACATACTGATGTATGTGATCCAATGAATATTGAGGCTCACGGCGGGTATCGTTATTTTCTCACATTCACAGATGATTTAAGCAGATATGGGTATATCTACTTAATGAAACATAAGTCTGAAACATTTGAAAAGTTCAAAGAATTTCAGAGTGAAGTTGAAAATCATCGTAACAAGAAAATAAATTTTCTACGATTTAATCGTGGAGGAGAATATTTGAGTTACGAGTTTGGTCTACATTTGAAACAATGCGGAATAGTTTCGCAACTCACGCCACCCGGAACACCACAACGTAATGGTGTGTCCGAATGTCGTAATCGTACTTTACTAGATATGGTGCAATCTATGATGTCTCTTACTGATTTACCACTATCATTTTGGGGATATGCTTTAGAGACGGCCGCATTCACGTTAAATAGGGCACCATCAAAATCCGTTGAGACGACACCTTATGAACTATGGTTTGGCAAGAAACCAAAGTTGTCGTTTCTTAAAGTTTGGGGCTGCGATGCTTATGTGAAAAGGCTTCAAACTGATAAGCTCGAACCCAAATCGGAGAAATGTGTCTTCATAGGATACCCAAAGGAAACTGTTGGGTACACCTTCTATCACAGATCTGAGGGCAAGACATTCATTGCTAAGAATGGATCCTTTCTAGAGAAGGAGTTTCTCTCGAAATAAGTGAGTGGGAGGAAAGTAGAACTTGATGAGGTAACAGTACCTGCTCCCTTATTGGAAAGTAGTTCATCACAAAAACCGGTTCATGTGATGTCTACACCAATTAGTGAGGAAGTTAATGATGATGATCATGAAACTTCAGATCAAGTTGTTATTGAACCTCGTAGGTCAACCAGAGTAAGATCCGCACCAGAGTGGTACGGTAATCCTGATCTAGAGGTTATGTTGCTAGACCATGACGAACCTACGAACTATGAAGAAGCGATGGTGAGCCCAGATTCGCAAAATGGCTTGAAGCCATGAAATCTAAGATGGGATCCATGTATGAGAACAAAGTGTGGACTTCGGTTGACTTGCCCGTTGATCGGCAAGCCATCGAGAATAAATGGATCTTCAAGAAGAAGACTGACGCTGATGGTAATGTTACTGTCTATAAAGCTCGACTTGTTGCAAAAGGTTTTTGACAAGTTCAAGGGATTGACTATAGTGAGACCTTCTCACCCATAGCGATGCTTAACTCTGTCCGAATCATGTTAACAATTACCGCATTTTACGATTATGAAATTTGGCAAATGGATGTCAAAACTGCATTCCTGAATGGATTTCTGGAAGAAGAGTTGTATATGATGCAACCGGAAGATTTTGCCGATCCAAAGGGAGCTAAGAAAGTGTGCAAGCTCCAGCGATCCATTTATGGACTGGTGCAAGCCTCTCGGAGTTGGAATAAACGTTTTCATAGTGTGATCAAAGCATATGGTTTTATACAGACTTTTGGAGAAGCCTATATTTACAAGAAAGTGAGTGGGAGCTCTGTAGCATTTCTAATATTATATGTGGATGACATATTGTTAATTGGAAATGATATAGAATTTCTGGATAGCATAAAAGGATATTTGAATAAAAGTTTTTCTATGAAAGACCTCGGTGAAGCTACTTATATATTGGGCATCAAGATCTATAGAGATAGATCGAGACGCTTAATTGGACTTTCACAAAGCACATACCTTGACAAAGTTTTGAAGAAGTTCAAAATTGATCAAGCAAAGAAAGGGTTCTTGCCTGTGTTACAAGGTGTGAAGTTGAGTAAGACTCAATGCCGGACCACTGCAGAAGATAGAGAGAAAATGAAAGATGTTCCATATGCTTCAGCCATAGGCTCTATCATGTATGCAACGTTGTGTACCAGACCTGATGTGTGCCTTGCTATTAGTTTAGCAGGGAGGTACCAAAGTAATCCAAGAGTGGATCACTGGAAAACGGTCAAGAACATCCTGAAATACCCGAAAAGGACTAAGGATATGTTTCTCGTTTATGGAGGTGACAAAGAGCTCATCATAAATGGTTACATCGATGCAAGCTTTGACACTGATCCGGACGATTCTAAATTGCAAACCGGATACGTGTTTTTATTAAACGGTGGAGCTGTCAGTTGGTGCAGTTCTAAACAAAGCGGTGTAGCGGGATCTACATGTGAAGCGGAGTACATAGCTGCTTCGGAAGCAATAAATGAAGGAGTCTGGATGAAGGAGTTCATATCCGATCTAGGTGTCATACCTAGTGCATCGGGTCCAATGAAAATCGTTTGTGACAATACTGGTGCAATTGTTTGGCAAAGGAATCCAAATTTCACAAGAGAACCAAGCACATCAAGAGACGCTTCAACTCCATCCGGGACCAAGTCCAGGTGGGAGACATAGAAATTTGCAAGATACATACGGATCTGAATGTTGCAGACCCGTTGACTAAGCCTCTTCCACGAGCAAAACATGATCAACACCAAGGCTCCATGGGTGTTAGAATCATTATTATGTAATCTAGATTATTGACTCTAGTGCAAGTGGGAGACTGAAGGAAATATGCCCTAGAGGCAATAATAAAGTCATTATTTATTTCCTTATATCATGATAAATGTTTATTATTCATGCTAGAATTGTATTAACCGGAAACATGATACATGTGTGAATACATAGACAAACAGAGTGTCACTAGTATGCCTCTACTTGACTAGCTCGTTGATCAAAGATGGTTATGTTTCCTGACCATAGACAAAGAGTTGTCATTTGATTAACGGGGTCACATCATTAGGAGAATGATGTGATTGACTTGACCCATTCTGTTAGCTTAGCACTTGATCGTTTAGTTTGTTGCTATTGCTTTCTTCATGACATATACATGTTCCTATGACTATGAGATTATGCAACTCCCGTTTACCGGAGGAACACTTTGTGTGCTACCAAACGTCACAACGTAACTGGGTGATTATAAAGGTGCTCTACAGGTGTCTCCGAAGGTACTTGTTGGGTTGGTGTATTTCGAGATTAGGATTTGTCACTCCGATTGTCGGAGAGGTATCTCTGGGCCCACTCGGTAATACACATCACTGAAGCCTTGCAAGAATTGCAACTAATGAGTTAGTTGCGGGATGATGTGTTACAGAACGAGTAAAGACACTTGCCGGTAACGAGATTGAACTAGGTATTGAGATACCGACGATTGAATCTCGGGCAAGTAACATACCGATGACAAAGGGAACAACGTATGTTGTTATGCGGTTTGACCGATAAAGATCTTCGTAGAATATGTGGGAGACAATATGAGCATCCAGGTTCCGCTATTGGTTATTGACCGGAGACGTGTCTCGTTCATGTCCACATAGTTCTCGAACCCGTAGGGTTCACACGCTTAAAGTTCGATGACGGTTATATTAAGAGTTTATGTGTTTTGATGTACCGAAGGTAGTTCGGAGTTCTGGATGTGATGACAGACATGACGAGGAGTCTCGAAATGGTCGAGACATAAAGATCTTTATCGGATATAAACCAGGGGGTTACCGGAACCCCCGGGGGGTTATTGGGCCTGATGGGTCCAAGTGGTGGAAGAGGAGAGGCGGCAGGAGGTGGCGCGCGGCCCCCCTTGCCGCAATCCGAATTGGGAAAGGGAAGGGGGCGGCGGCCCCCCTTCTCCTTCCTTCTCTCCACCTCCTCCTTCCCCCTTCTCCTAGTTGGAATAGGAAAGGGGGGCAAAACCTACTTGGAGTAGGATTGCCCCCCTTGGGCGCGCCTCCTCCCCTTGGCCGGCCTCCTCATCCTCCCCCCTTTATATATGGAGGGGGGCACCCCATAGACACAACAATTGATCTCTTGGATCTTTTAGCCATGTGCGGTGCCCCTCTCCACCATAGTCCACCTCAATAATATCGTAGCGGTGCTTAGGCGAAGCCCTGCGATGGTAGAACATCAACATCGTCACCACGCAGTCGTGCTGACAGAACTCTCCCTCAAAGCTCGGCTAGATCGGAGTTCGAGGGACGTCATCGAGTTGAACGTGTGCAGAACTCAGAGGTGTCGTGCGTTCGGTACTTGATCGGTCGGATCGTGAAGACATACGACTACATCAACCGCGTTATGCTAACGCTTACGCTTTCGGTCTACGAGGGTATGTGGACACACTCTCCCCTCTCGTTGCTATGCATCACCATGATCTTGCGTGTGCGTAGGAATTTTTTTGAAATTACTACGTTCCCCAACAATAGCATCATCCTTCGGTAAGCACGAAGGGAAATTAAACAATGTATGAGTTGAAGAGTTACTCTCATTAGAAGGTGGGCACGGGTAGCTAATCCGCTCTTCCTCCTTTTGTTCTTCGCTCTCCTCATCATATTTTTCATCCAATGAGCTCACTGTTTCACCAACTTCTTCTTCCATAGACTCCTGCAAAATATTAGTCTCTTCTTGGACAGCAGAGACTTTCTCAATAAATTCATCAATATCGGAATTGAATTCATAATTTTCATAGCAATATTTAAGTATAGCAAAATTTTCAGGTTTGTAAACAGCATCATCAAGATTTTCACACTCTTTAAACAAAGATTCAATTTCATAAGCACCCATAAAAGCAACGAATTCTTCTATTCATTCCACATCATAGTAATCATATATACCATTAGCATATGAAGCTAAGGTTTCATTATCATTAAATTCGCATGAAAAGGGAAGGTATGGAGCCTTCATCCTAGAGCAACAAGTATAATCGTATCTCAAGCATAATTGCCGAGCATACCAATGCAACATATAAATTTGATCCCATAATAGTTTCCCTTTTTGAGTCAAGCGATAATCCCTAAAGTATTCACGTTGATCCAACGTTGCTCCCATTATAAAGTTGAATGGGATTTTCTCAGGATTATCAAAGTAGTACATAATATCTTTCACATAATGAGCATCGAGGGTTTTAGGAGGTTCCCCATCTCCATGAGTAGCAAGTAAACCTAATTTTTTTGGTATTTCGTGTTCCATATCCATAACTAAAGATAGAGAACAACTTAGAATAGCAAATAAAAATTACTTAGTGATAAAGCAAACAAGAACACACGAGAATATTCACCCCACGCTATGACTCCCGGCAACGGCGCCAGAAAAAGGTCTTGATAACCCACAAGTATAGGGGATCAATTGTAGCCTCTTTCGATAAGTAAGAGTGTCGAACCCAACGAGGAGCTAAAGATAGAACAAATATCCCCTCAAGTTCTATCGACCACCGATACAACTCTATGCACGCTTAATGTTCGCTTTGTAGGTGTTTTTGGGTAGGTTTGCAAGATAATAAAGAGCGCGTAAATAAAAGCTAGGGGCTGTTTAGATAAAGACACAACTAAATTAGCTTTAGTAGAGAGCTTTTTGTCACGAGAAAGTTATTTGTCCCTAGGCAATCGATAACTAGACCGGTAGTCATTATTGCAATTTTATTTGAGGGAGAGGCATAAGCTAACATACTTTCTCTTCTTGGATCATATGCACTTATGATTGGAACTCTAGCAAACATCCGCAGCTACTAAAGATCATTAAGGTAAAACCCAACCATAGCATTATAAGGCATGAAGTCCTCTTTACTCCCATACGCAAACAACCTACTTACTCTGGTATGTGCTTCTGTCACTCACGTCACCCACCATAAGAAAATCATGACCATATTCCAAACCCTAAAGCGGGGATCCCTCACGCTTGCGCGACACAGAGAGCACCATATGACAACACCAATAATAAACACATGCAACTCAAACCAATCACGATCATCAATTAACCTATAGGGCAAAACGGATCTACTCAAACATCATAGGATAGCTATACATCATTGGAAAACAATATATAGCGTTGAGCACCATGTTTAAGTAGAGATTACAGCGGGTAAAAGAGGGGTTACACCGCTGCATAGAGGGGGGAAGAGTTGGTGATGATAGCGGTGAAGTTGTTGGTGTAGATTACGGTGATGATGATGGCCCCGGCGGTGTTCCGGCGCCATCGGGAGAGAGGGGGAGAGAGCCCCCCTTCTTCTCATTCTTCCTTGACCTTCCCCCTAGATGGTAGAAGGGTTTCCCCTCTGGTCCATTATAGTGACTCGACTCGGTAAGAGTCGAAGTCTCTATGCTTACCGTGCTAGTCCCTGGATCGACTTGCTAGCACACACAGTACTCGATGAAATAACAGAAATAACACACATCTCTTTATTACATTGATAGTCCAGGAGCAATACATTTGTTACAAAATAGGGCATAGAGCCAATAAGCAAATACGGCGGAAGCAAAGAAGTAAATGAGTCCAACTCCACAAGCAAGGTTGAGTGTAGAACATCGACCTATCGCACCTCAAGTCACATCATAAGTGTAATGAACCTACTTATACATGCAATTTGGCTGGTGGAAAGCTCTAAGTTTAGTTTTTGCATAAGGCTAGTTTTTCCCTATTAGAAAAGATGTTATTCTACTACTACACATTTGCATAGGATGAGTTGGCAAACCTAACTCCATCTATTCCCAAGTTTCATTTAAAACCCAATTGTTTAATTAAAGGTGAGGAGATCTCCCAGCATTTCCACTACTAGATGCTCAAGTTGTCCGTAACCGGGGACACGGCTAATCGATTAGGTTGACACTCTGCAGAGGTTGCGCACTTTTCCCCACAAGACTCGACCACCTCCATGATCAGAAGATCGAGACATAGCCTTTAGAAAATGTTCCCCCTTAACCCACGGATAGGTCGGTACACCTACATCATTCTACATCTGCTAGCCCATCCCGGAAGGGGTCACACTAACTACTCAACTAAGCCAGAGCCCATATTGGCTTGTGGCTGCACACGTAAGCTTCTAGACATGGGAATACGATTGATCTCTTTGAGCCTGAGCGGACGGTCCACTAGTGGTGCACCACCATGGATTCCCATACGTGCCCCACTGTACTTTGCCACCATTCCCACAAGTTTCCACCTAGGTAGTTCATTAATTAACTTAGGTCCTATTTACTACATTGTCACTCAAACTTTACAATGATCACTCCCCAATCCATGTCTACTTAGCGTAGCAACATAATGTAAAACGATGGCGACAATGTTATATGGTTCAGACCTACCTCAATGAACTACTGGGTGAAAAGCATAGTCATGCGGCATTGGTTTCCTACCATGTAGTCCTACCGCAAAGAAATAAGTGCATAATAAAAACATAGGTAATGAAACATGATCAAGATGCAACTTGCCTTGGTACTACTGGTTGAATTCTAAAGACTGATAATATTCTGCTTCGCACTCCGGGCAATCTATCGCAAAGAAGGTAAACAAACATAAGCAAACATTCCAGAGAACCAAAATAACATGCAGAGCAAAAAGTCTCGGAAAAACCAAATGAACATACAACACACTAAGCTACTACAGAAATATTCTAAGTGCAAAACAACTTAGGCCTATGGTTCAAAGAGTGATGTGAAATATAGTGCATACTATGCATACTAGTAAAACATTAAAGGGCAGATTCTAGTGTGTGAACAAAGGTCCAGGTGATAGGGTTTTGCTACGATGACAGCATGCAAAAGGAATCAACTTAATCGGAGCTACGGTTTGGGAGATATGGCCATTTGAAGTTCGAATTCGAATCTGAATAAATTCAAATTTGAATCGGACAAAAGTTTGCAAAAAGTATACCACTGGATAGATCTGAACAATATGAAGAATTTGCCACTGGTTTCATCGAGTTTGGATCTACGGTTTAAAAGTTATGGCTAATCTAAGATCAGGGACTAATCTGTTATAAAAGGGACTAAACAGTGAAGAAAAACTATCACAAACAGGTCCCTAGCGCGTGGCAGATTCCTACTGGCCGAAAGGTGTTCGCCGCGTAGCTTATACAGCGGACGTTCACAATTTAACCAAAACGGTGGCGGCGGCTAATTTAAACAAAAACCTGTCGATTATAAAAATAAAACCCGTGGTTAACCACGTACCGGTTTGACTAAAAAAACAACCTAACCAATCTAATCTAAGTTGTTGATATTCGATCTAACGAACCAGCGGCTGGCGGCGTCGGCGACGAGCAGAGGACGGCAGCGCGGCGTCGGTCGATGGCGGGGCAGCGACTACGGCGGTCCTCGGCGTCGGGGAAGGAGACGGGGAGGTGCGGCGCGGCTTGGGCATCCGGCTGGTGGCGTCGGGGCTCCTCAGGGGCGTCGGGGTCGGCGAGGCGAAGGCGGTGGCGCTCCATGGTCTCCGGCGAGGTCGGGCGTCGTCGGGGCGTCGTCTCCGGCGGGACCTAGGCGAGAAAAAGATGTCAAACGGATGCGCCTTGCCGCGGGAAGTCATTTGCCGAAGAAGATGGATGTCGTGGTGGCTTACTGGCGACAGAAAGCTCTGGCGAGGTCCGTTCGGCCGGCGAGATGCGAACGACAATGTCGGCGGCTATAGGCGGCGTGGGGAGAAGCGGGACGGCGAGGACGGAAGAGGGGGTTCGGGGCATTCATAGGCGCAGTCAGAGGGCTCGGGATCGACGGATAAGGCCTCATCCACGAGAGAGGCGGCCGGCGGTTGCGGGCGGCAAGGTGCGGGTGTTTATCCCACGCGGTGCGGGAGGTTGGGGACGGCCTGACGGGTAGGGCCCGCCTGGCAGCGCCAGCGAGAGGAGGTGAGCGAGGGCGGGCGCGGAGCGGTCGACCGGTGCGGGGGTTTCGGGCGTGCGGGCGGCCTTGGGCTGAAATGGCCAGCTGGGCCGGTCGGGCGCTCCTGGGCCGAACCCAGTTTCGGTCTAGGCTGCGTGTGTGTGTGTTTTTTTTAACATGAGACTAAATTGGCCGTAAATAATTCAAATGAATTACTAAAAACACCAAAATAATTCTAAAATAAGTATGCAATATTTAGAACCTAACGAACATTTACTTAAGCACTGAACATTTTGAAAATATTTTCCTAATGCAATTAATGCACTTTTGCAAATAAAATAAATACCAATAAACTCCAAAACTTCAAATAATATTCAAAAAAAATTCCCACTATTTTATATTTTGAGGAAGTCATCTTATCCCCTCTCATTTGTTTTTCTCGAGTGGAAAAATATTATTTGAATATTTTAAAAACTCCAAAATGCAAAGAAATATGATATGCATTGAATGATTCTATTAACATCCAAATTTAATAAAAATTGGGATGTTACAAACCTACCCCCTTAAGATGAATCTCGTCCTCGAGATTCGGGCTGGCCAGCAAAAAGGTGTGGGTGGTCCTGTCTAAGATCTTCCTCTCGTTCCCAAGTAGCTTCCTCCTCGGTGTGGTGACTCCACTGAACCTTGGAGAACTTGATGATCTTGGTATGAGTGATTCTTTGTGCAGTCTCAAGAATCTTAATAGGCTTCTCCTCATAAGTCAGATCATTCTCCAACTGAATTGCCTCCAGTGGCATTGTATCTCTCAAAGGAATGTCCGCCATCTCTGCATGACACTTCTTCAGCTGGGAAACATGAAACACATCATGAACTTCTAACAAAGCCTCTGGTAATTCCAACTGGTATGCAACCTCTCCTCTACGTTTCAGAACTTTGTATGGTCCCCCAAATCGTGGTGCTAACTTTCCTTTGACTCCAAATCTCTTAATACCTCGAAGTGGAGACACTCGAAGATATGCTCTATCTCCCACATCATAGATCACTTCCTTGCGTTTAGCATCGGCATAACTTTTCTGGCTTGACTGGGCTATCTTAAGTCTGTCACGAATCAACTTGACCTTCTCCTCGGAATACCTGATCAAATCAGGTCCAAACAATTTGCGATCTCCAACTCCATTCCACATCAAAGGTGTCCTGCATTTCCTTCCATACAATGCCTCGAAAGGGGCCATCTGCAAACTGGCTTGGTAGCTGTTGTTGTACGAGAACTCTGTGTAGGGTAAGTTATCATCCCAACTAGACCCATAGTCTAGCGCACAAGCTCTCAATATGTCCTCTAGAATCTGATTGACTCTCTCTCTCTGTCTGCCCATCAGTCTGTGGATGGAAGGCTGTACTGAACTATAGCCTGGTACCCAAAGTTTCATGTAACTGTTTCCAAAACTTTGAGGTAAACTGTGTTCCTCTATCTGATACAATGCTCCTTGGAACTCCATGCAGACATATGATACTGGTCATATATATCTTTGCCAGCTTAGCACTTGTATAGGTGGTCTTCACTGGAATGAAGTGAGCAACCTTGGTCAAACGATCAACTATCACCCAAATGGAATCATAACCTGAATGGGTCCTGGGTAACCCCATGATAAAGTCCATACCAAGTGTATCCCGTTTCCAATCAGGTATCGGCAACGGCTGAAGTAATCCTGCTGGTTTCTAATGTTCTGCCTTTACTCTCTGACATACATCACATATTGCCACGTACTCGGCAATTTCTCTCTTCATACCAGCCCACCAAAAACTTTCCTTCAAGTCCAAATACATCTTGGTATTGCCTGGGTGTATCGAATATGGTGAGTCGTGAGCCTCCTGAAGAATCAACTTCCTGATCTCCGGGTCATTGGGTACACAAATCCGTTGCTCAAACCATATGGTTCCATGTTCATCCTCACGGAATCCTTCTACTTTCCCTTTGCTCATCATTTCTTTGATCTCAGCAATACCTTGGTCCAACTTCTGGGCTTCTCTAATTCTCCCCAACAAGGTGGACTGCACCTCGAGTGCGGCAACATAACCTCTTGGAACTATTTCTAGTTGAAGGTCTCTAAGCTCATCACATAACTCCTGAGGTAAACCTCCTGTTGTAAGGGTATTAACATAACTCTTACGGCTCAAAGCATCTGCCACAACATTGGCTTTTCCTGGATGATAATGCAGACTCATGTCATAGTCCTTTATAAGTTCCAACCATCTCCTTTGCCTGAGATTCAATTCCTTCTGCATGAAGATATACTTCAAACTCTTGTGATCCGTGTAAACATCACAACGATTCCCAATAAGATAGTGTCTCCATGTCTTGAGTGCATGCACTACAGCTGCCAACTCCAAATCATGCGTGGCATAGTTCAACTCATGAGGTCGAAGCTGTCGTCAAGCATAAGCTACAACCTTTCCTTCTTGCATAAGAACACCTCCAAGTCCCTGACATGAAGCATCACAATACACCTAAAAGTCCTTGTGTACGTCAGGCAGGATTAACACTGGGGCTGTAACCAAACACTTCTTCAACTCTTGAAAGCTGGCTCCACACTCTTCAGTCCAAACGAACTTGGTGTCCTTTTTCAACAACGTTGTCATGGGCCTTGCAATCTTGGAGAAATTTTCAATAAATCTCCGGTAATATCCTGCAAGTCCAAGGAAACTACGAATCTCGCCAACTGTGGTGGGTGCATTCCATTCTGTGACTGACTCTACCTTGGTAGGGTCCACTGCAATCCCTTCACCTGACACTACATGTCCAAGAAATCCAACTTCCTTGAGCCAAAACTCACACTTGCTGAACTTGGCATGAAGTTGATGCTCTCTGAGCTTCTCCAAAACTAAGCGCAGATGTTCAGCGTGTTCCTCCTCATTCTTGGAGTAAACCAATATGTCATCAATGAATACCACAACAAACTTATCCAAGAACTCCATGAATACTTTGTTCATCATGTTCATAAAATAGGCAGGGGTATTAGTCAAACCAAAGGACATGACTGTATACTCATAAAGCCCATACCTTGTGGTAAAAGTTGTCTTGGGTATATCCTTCTCATGGATCTTCAATTGGTGATAACCCGATCAAAGATCGATCTTGGAGAAAACACTAGCTCCTTCTAGCTGGTCAAACAAGTCATTGGTCATCGGTAGGGGATACTTGTTCTTGATGGTCACCTCATTCAAAGAGCGGTAATCCACAACATTCTCAAGGTTCCATCCTTCTTCTCCACTAAGAGTACTGGGGCTCCCTAAGGTGATGAACTCGGGCGAATATACCCTTTCTCTAGCAACTCCTTAATCTATTTCTTGACTTCCTCCAAATCATTAGCAGGCATTCGATACGGCCTCCTAGAGATAGGCCCTGTGCCTGGCAGCAACTCAATCAAAAACTCAATCTCCCGATCTGGCGGCATACCCGGTGATACATCTCCTACGTATCTATAATTTTTTATTGTTCCATGCTATTATATTATCAACCTTGGATGTTTTATATGCATTTATATGCTATTTTATATGATTTTTGGGACTAACCTATTAATCTAGAGCCCAGTGCCAGTTTCTGTTTTTACCTTGCTTTAGGGTTTCGAAGAAAAGGAAAATCAAATGGAGTCCAACTGACCTGAAACTTCACGGAACTCATTTTTGGAAGGAAAGAAGCCCAGAAGACTTGAAGTGCACGTAAGGGAACTTCAAGGAGGCCACGAGGTAGGGGGCGCGCCCACCCCACTAGGGCGCGCCCTCCACCCTCGTGGGCCCCTCGTGGCCCCCCTGGCGTACTTCTTCCGCCTATATATCTCCATATACCCTAAAAACATCCGAGAGCACATTAGATTGGGAGTTCCGCCTCCAGAAGCCTCCATAGCCACCGAAAACCAATCTAGACCCGTTCTGGCACCCTACCGGAGGAGGCAATCTCTCTTCGGTGGCCATCTTCATCATCCCGATGCTCTCCATGACGAGGAGGGAGTAGTTCTCCCTCGGGGCTGAGGGTATGTACCAGTAGCTATGTGTAACATCCCAAATTTTCAATTTGGAATGTTATACACTAGATCATCATTGCATATCATAATTATTGCATTTTGGTTGATCCTAGAAATTTCACGCAACTCAAGGACCCTCGGAGAGAGTTGGGGATTTCGTTATTTTCATATTTGAGTTGTCTCAAATTTTGAAAATAGGATCATTTGACTTTATTTATTTTATCTTCAGTTATTTCTATTACAAAGATTATGAGAGAGGGAATAAAATGACTTCCCCAAAATAAAGAAATATTGAGGATTTAATAAAAAAATCAAATAAGATTTTATTGGGTTTTATTTGCTATTTTATTTGAATTTAGGAAAAATGTGTGTTTTTAAAAATTGCATTTAGGCCCCAAATAAATGTTCATCCTGTGCGGCTTGATTTTAGAAGCCGGGAAAAATTTATTTCGGGATTTTTGGAGTCCGTTTAGTAGTCCTTCTGTTTTTTTTCTGAGCGTAACTATTTATTAAAAAAACGCGCAACCGACCTACGGGCCGTGTCCGACCCGGACACTAAGGCCCGTCCGGCTTTAAAAGCCGGGGAGGCCCAGCCTGAAGCCCCCAAACCCTAGCCCGGCGCCGCTGCCGCCGCCCCGCGCCGCTGCCACCGCCCGTTGCCGGAGCCGCCGCCGCCGCCGGACCCGCCGCCCGAGGTTTACCTTGATCCCGCCGCCGTTTTTTTTTTGAAAAACCATTCGGTTTTCCGACGGTTTTGTCTTTTTTTAGTTTCGGTTTTTTTAAATAGATCTGTTTTCCAGTTTATTTAAATAGTGAGCGTTCGTCCGTTCGTTCGTTTTAACGAACGTTCGTCGTTTTTCTTTTTCTCGGATTAAATCCGTGATTTTTCTGATCACGATTTCTGATCCGATTTTCGTTTCAGTATATCTTTTCGCTCGTTTATCGGAATCAGGCGATTCAAATGCCTGGAGTTTCGTCTCGAAACCCTCTTTCCGTTTAACCAACTTAAACAAGTTTTTGCCACTGTAAAAATTGCCTTAGATCCAGAATAGTAAATGAAACCTGTTTCTTTTGCCGTTTGCCTTTCGTTGCTTCGTTCGATTTGATTCTTTTTTGCCAACCGGAGTTCTTAAGTTGAACTTTCTGATTAGATCTCTTATTTGAGTTTTACCTGTGCATTAGTCGAGTACTTATTGTATGCTTGTTTGTTTGTTTGCGATAGAGTACCCGGAGTGCGCCGCTTGTTACTTCGAGTCGCTAGGTTTCATGGATCATCAGCAAGGCAAGTAACACTTTGATCATACCTCCTACTACCCAGTTTTATTGCATTAAATCAATCCTCACACCTTGCATGTTTGAGGATCTAATTAAATTGTGGGTTTGGGGAGTAGTTGAGGTAGAACCTATTACCTGTTCATTATCAAACCTTTGGGAGTTACTCTACGTTTGCTTATTATTGCTATGCTATGTTAGTAGACGTGGATTGGGTGAGTGTATCCATGACAGATGTGAGATTGTTAATTAATGGTTTATTTAAGGTGGCAACTTAAACACACATCTGGGTGGATTGAGGCACCTGGGTATTCTAGGATTTGCCTGTTTTCTTTTGGACCGCCACCCAGGCTCAAAGGGATCATGAGATTATTCATGCTAGAAACTTCCGTGTGCAGCCACAAGCTATTATGGGCTCTAGCATAGTTGACTAAGTCGTGCGAACTCTTACAGTGGTAGACTAGCAGATGTAGGGGATGTAGGTGGTACGGCCTACCCATCGTAAGGTGCTAGTGCTTCTGAAAGACTATGTCTCGGTCATCCGTTTCTCAAACACCGTGTAGTGCGAGAAATCCAACGGAGGAGATCGAGTCTTGTGGGGAAAAGTGCGCAAACCTCTACAGAGTGTATAAACTAATCATGGTTAGCCGTGTCCCTGGTTATGGACATCTTGAGTATCTAGTACTTGGATTATCATGTGAATCTCAACATGTTACTCAAAATTTAATTTTGCTGGGATTGTTTAACAATGATGTTTAATTGGGATTGAGAATGTTGTCAACCATTCTCAATGTTTAACAACCACCATGATAGTTAAATAAATCTATTCCTTTGTAGTAGGGAAAATTGGCTTTACGCAAAACTGTAACCATAGAGCTTTCCACCAGCCAAATATGCATATAGAATAGCTGTTTCATTCCATTACTCTCTATGTGTTACATTGCTAGCATATTCCATGTGCTGACCCGTTTTCGGGCTGCAACGTTAATGTTGCAGACTTTTCAGACGATGATTAAGGAGTTTTAGGTCGTGGTTCTATACTCAGTGATGTCGTTGGGGTTGATGGACTCACTTATCTTCCAAGCCTTCCGCTGTTATCGTTATTAGATGGCCTTAAGCCATATTTATTGTAATAAGTTCTCTTTTGAGACACTTGATGTAATAAGTGTGTGATTGCTACTCTGCTATAAATCCTTCAAGTACTGTGTGGTGTCAGCATTACTAATCCAGGGATGACACCGGAGCATAGAGATTGGACTGTTTGAGGTCTGGTCGCTACAAAGATGGTATCAGAGCACACGCTGACTGTAGGACAGGACCACTAAGCTAAACACCTAGATCACTACTCACTCTCTTCTTTTGTGACTCCTCATCTTTTCTACTCTTTTAGGATGGCGGATACAAGGAACAAGTTCACTCAACTGGATGAAGACACACCCTTTGGACGTCACTAGAAGGAAGTCACTAGATACCTGAACATAGGAGTACCAAGCTTCACTGGAACCTACAACGCCACTCTACCTGAATAAGAGCGCTGGATGATTCAAGTTCAAGTTCTAGGAAGGACGTTCATGCCAGTCACTGAGCCCATAGAGTTTTCTTTCGATGCACCAACTTGGAATCTAGGAAAGAGCATGGCAGCTCACATTGCCATGGGACGCATTGGAGAAGTCTACCGCAATGATCTCAAGGATACTATCTACCAGATTTGTGGGCACCGAGATGAGCACTGGGAGATGATCAGCACCAGAAAGGATAGATCCATTGCAGCTTTTATCCAGGAGTTAAACCAGCACATTCGACGTCAGGAGAACCAGATGTGCGCCGACATGATAGACCTGAACAAGGCAAAGACAAGAATCAAGGAACTGGAGGAAGAACTCAAGGCTACACATGAAGATTTTGAAAAAGAAATTGAAGTATTAGTGGAAAAGAATGACGATCTGATCAAGAAGATTGGAATATTTATGGGAGGCTCTACACCAGTAGAAGAAGACGAAGAACCCAAGGAGATTTGCCCGGAAGACTACATCATCATCGATGACACCGACTCAGATCTAAATGATTGCGATGATGACTATGTCGATGAAGCTGGAGCGGATATCATGGAGTCTGCAACCGAAGAATATTTCTAGTAGACCACCCCAACAGTAGTAGTAGTCCACCATGTAAATATAGTAGTCCGAGCACTTTTGCGATAGTTAGATCAATTGTATGCCCTTGTTTGATTGATTGAATGAAGTGAATTGTTTGCTTTTGCCTCATGTGCATATGGGTAGTGTTTTCTCTTTAGACCCCCTCTATTCTTAAATCTCATCTTTTCTAAACCCTCAGATGCCTCCGAGACGTGACCCCGGATTTACCTTTCCATCGGAGCTCACTCGGTTGATCCAGCAGCAGAACACATTGATACAGTTACTAGTCCAGAATCAGAACCAAGGGAACAACAACAACAACCCACCACCACCCGTTGATCACTTAGCCCGTTTTCTTAGGTTGAATCCGCTGGTGTTTTCCAGTAGCACCGAGCCGATAGTAGAAGATGATTGGCTCCGCAAGACAGCTAGAGAGTTGACCACAGCAAGATGCACGGATGCGGAGAAGATGAAGTTTGCCGCACATCAGCTTGAAGGACCTGTAGCCTCATGGTGGGAAAATTTCACGGCCACTTTCCCTGTCGATACTATCACATGGGACCAGTTTCAGCAGGCTTTTCGTACTGCCCATGTCTCAGCAGGAGCTATGGCCATGAAGAAGCGAGAGTTTCATAACTTGCGCCAAGGAGGACAAACAGTTGGCCAGTATGTGGAGGACTTTAGTAAATTAGCATGTTATGCCCCAGATGACGTTGCTACGGATGCAGCAAAGCAGGAGAAGTTTCTGAAAGGACTGAATGATATGTTGAGCATGCAGTTGATGGTAGCAACCTTCAACAACTACCAGGAGTTGGTAGATCGTGCTCTTATGATTGAAGGGAAACAGCAGCAAATTGAGAATCGCAAGAGGAAGTATGCACAAGGAAAGTACAATTCAGGAGCTCAGCAGAAGCCACGATTTACCCCTAGGCCGGGAGGACATTTTCAGCATACCCATGGAGGAGGAAGCTCACACAATCACAATGGCCCCAGGAATGGTAATGGGAATGGAGGAAGCAACGGCCAGAGCCGCACCAACCCATCAACCCCAGCCAAGAAAGACCTGAGCCAAGTCACTTGTTTTAAGTACCAGAACACTGGACATTATGCCAATGAATGTCCTGAATCCCAGAATGGAAATGGCAATGGAAGCTCCGGGAAGAAGCCGAACCCTTTCAACAGAGGACAGGTGAACCACGTTAACGTGGAGGAGGTTGAAGAGCAGCCGGATGCAGTAATTGGTAAGTTTTTGGTTAAGTCATTTACTGCACTCGTTCTTTTCGATACTGGTGCATCGCATTCATACATCTCAAGGGGATTTGTGGATAAGTATAAACTGCCAACCCAAGCCCTTAGGTCACCCATGTTAGTAACTTCGCCTAGAGCAGAATATATGGCTAGTCTATGGTGTGATCAGTTACCATTAAAATTGGTAACTATGTTTTTCCCTCAAACCTAATAGTGTTGGAATCCCAAGGATTGGATGTGATATTAGGCATGGATTGGTTGTCAAAGTATGAAGGGAATATTGAATGTTCCAGTAAGTCAATTTTACTTACCACCCCAGAAGTGAGAAGGATCAAGTATGTATCCCGACATGTGCCAAAGAGGACTCAAGTAAATTGTTTAACCAGAGTTGTGCAGGAGGAAGTACCAGTAGTGAAGGATTTCCCCGAAGTATTTCCAGAAGAGTTGCCAGGCATGCCACCAGATAGAGATATTGAGTTTTTGATTGAGCTTTTGCCAGGCACAGGGCCAATATCAAAGAGACCATATAGGATGCCTGTAAAGGATTTGGTGGAAATTAAGAAGCAGATTAAGGAGTTACTGGATAAAGGATATATTCGCCCAAGTTCATCACCTTGGGGATCGCCAGTACTTCTGGTAGAGAAGAAGGATGGATCGTTAAGGATGGTTGTCGATTATCAAGGATTAAATGAAGTAACCATCAAGAACAAGTATCCACTACCGATGATCAATGATCTGTTTGATCGATTGCAAGGAGCTAAGGTATTTTCCAAGATCGATCTGTGATCAGGATACCACCTGTTGAAGATTCGGGAACAGGATATACCCAAGACGGCTTTTACCACCAGGTATGGGTTGTACGAGTATTACCGTTATGTCATTTGGTCTGACTAACGCACCTGCATATTTTATGAACATGATGAACAAGGTGTTTATGGAGTTCTTGGATAAGTTCATCGTAGTGTTCATTGATGATATCCTGGTTTACTCGAAGAATGAAGAGGAGCATAAGGAACATTTGCGTTTGGTTCTTGGAAAGCTCAGAGAACATCAATTATATGCCAAGTTTAGCAAATGTGAGTTTTGGTTGAAGGAAGTTGGATTTCTCGGACACGTTATATCCGGAGAAGGTATAGCAGTAGATCCCACTAAAGTTGATATCGTGACCAGGTGGGAAGCACCAACCACCGTGGGAGAGATCCGGAGTTTTCTTGGACTCGCAGGATACTACCGGAGGTTTGTTGAGAACTTCTCAAAGATTGCGAAGCCTATGACGGAGTTGCTGAAGAAGGATACCAAGTTCATATGGACGGAGGAATGTGAGGCTAGTTTTCAGGAGTTGAAGAAACGTTTGGTTACCTCACCCGTGTTGATTTTACCGGATCAGACCAAGGATTATGAGGTGTATTGCGACGCTTCACGTCGAGGACTTGGAGCAGTGCTTACGCAGGAAGGCAGAGTTGTTTCATATGCCTCACGACAGCTTAAGCCTCATGAGTTAAATTATGCTACGCATGATTTGGAGTTAGCAGCCGTAGTGCATGCATTGAAGACTTGGAGACATTTTCTGATTGGAAACCATTGCGAGGTGTACACGGATCACAAGAGTTTGAAGTATATTTTCACACAGAAGGAGTTGAACCTCAGACAAAGGAGATGGTTGGAGCTCATCAAGGATTATGATATGAAATTGCATTATCACCCCGGAAAGGCTAACATAGTAGCTGACACATTAAGCCGTAAGAGCCATGTCAACACCCTAATGACGGGAGATTTACCAGGGGAGTTAGCCGAAAATCTACGAGAGCTATGTTTGGAAATAGTTCCAAGAGGCTATGTAGCAGCATTGCAGATTCAGTCTACTTTGATGGATAAGATCATAAAAGCTCAAAGGACTCGCAAGGAAATTGCTTCTATTAAGGAGAAAATGAGCAAAGGAAAAGCTAAGGGATTTCGTGAGGATGAGCACGATACCTTATGGTTTGAAGACTGTGTCTATGTACCAAATGATCCGGAGATTAGAAAGCTAATTCTGCAAGAGGCCCATGACTCACCATACTTGATTCACCCAGGAAATACCAAGATGTATTTGGATTTGAAGGATATTTTCTGGTGGACCAGAATGAAGAAGGATATTGCTGAATATGTAGCAGTTTGTGATGTATGTCAAAGAGTGAAGGCAGAGCATCAGAAGCCAGCATGATTGCTACAACCATTGCCGATACCTGAATGGAAGTGGGATAAGCTAGGCATGGATTTTATTACAGGATTGCCCAGAACACGTTCAGGCTATGACTCGATATGGGTTGTAGTCGATCGTTTGACAAAGGTAGCTCATTTCATACCAGTGAAGACTACCTATACCAGTGCAAAGTTGGCAAAGATATACATGACCAGGATCGTATGTCTGCATGGAGTTCCAAGGAGCATTGTATCAGATAGAGGAACCCAGTTTACCTCAAAGTTCTGGAATCAGTTGCATGAGACTTTGGAAACCAGACTGGAGTTTAGCACAGCTTTCCACCCGCAGACAGATGGACAGACCGAGAGAGTCAATCAGATTTTGGAGGATATGCTAAGAGCTTGTGCGCTAGATTATGGATCTAGTTGGGATGAGAATTTGCCATATGCAGAGTTCTCTTACAACAACAGCTACCAAACCAGTTTGAAGATGGCCCCTTTCGAAGCCTTGTACGGAAGGAGGTGCAGGACCCCATTATCTTGGGATGAAGTTGGAGATCGCCAGTTGTTTGGACCGGATTTGATAAAGGAGTCTGAACAGAAAGTGAAATTGATTCGCGATAGGCTGAAGGTAGCTCAGTCCAGGTAGAAGAGTTATGCAGATTCTAAATGCAAGGAGACAGTTTACAAATTAGGAGATCGAGTTTATCTTCGAGTATCTCCACTTCGAGGAGTTAAGCGCTTTGGAGTTAAGGGAAAACTAGCGCCACGTTTTGTAGGACCATACAAAGTTTTGGAGCGTATGGGAGAAGTAGCCTACAAGTTGGAATTATCCGAAGGACTGTCAGGAGTTCACGACGTGTTTCATGTATCCCAGTTGAAGAAGTGACACGCATAAATGGCTGACATACCACTGAGGGATACAGTACCACTGGAAGCAAATCAGTTGGACAGTGATTTGACCTATGAGGAGAAACCAGTTAAGATTCTAGAATATGCCAGTCGAGTCACCCGCAGCAAGGTTATCAAGTTTTGCAAGGTTCAGTGGAGCCACCACACGGAGGATAAAGCCACCTGGGAACGAGAGGAAGATTTGCTGAAAGACCACCCTCACCTATTTTCTAGCCAACCAGAATCTCGAGGACGAGATTCATCTTAAGGGGGGTAGGTTTGTAACATCCCAAATTTTCAATTTGGAATGTTATACACTAGATCATCATTGCATATCATAATTATTGCATTTTGGTTGATCCTAGAAATTTCACGCAACTCAAGGACCCTCGGAGAGAGTTGGGGATTTCGTTATTTTCATATTTGAGTTGTCTCAAATTTTGAAAATAGGATCATTTGATTTTATTTATTTTATCTTCAATTATTTCTATTACAAAGATTATGAGAGAGGGAATAAAATGACTTTCCCAAAATAAAGAAATATTGAGGATTTAATAAAAAATCAAATAAGATTTTATTGGGTTTTATTTGCTATTTTATTTGAATTTAGGAAAAATGTGCATTTTTCAAAATTGCATTTAGGCCCCAAATAAATGTTCATCTTGTGCGGCTTGATTTTAGAAGCCGGGGAAAATTTATTTCGGGATTTTTGGAGTCCGTTTAGTAGTCCTTTTGTTTTTTTCTGAGCGTAACTATTTATAAAAAACACGCAACCAACCTACGGGCCGTGTCTGACCCGGACACTAATGCCCGTCCGGCTTTAAAAACCGGGGAGGCCCAGCCTGAAGCCCCCAAACCCTAGCCCCGCGCCGCCCTAGCCCCGCGTCACCGCCGCCTTCGCGCCGCCGCCGCCGCTGCCACCGCCCATCGCCGGAGCCACCGCCGCCGCCGGACCCGCCGCCCGAGGTTTACCTCGATCCCGCCACCATTTATTTTTGAAAAACCGTTCGGTTTTCCAACGGTTTTGTCGTTTTTTTAGTTTCGGTTTTTTTAAATAGATCGGTTTTCCGGTTTATTTAAATAGTGAGCGTTCGTCCGTTCGTTCGTTTTAACGAACGTTCGTCATTTTTCTTTTTCCCGGATTAAATCCGCGATTTTTCTGATCGCGATTTCTGATCCGATTTTCATTTCAATATATCTTTTCGCTCGTTTATCGGAATCAGGCGATTCAAGCGCCTGGAGTTTCGTCTCGAAACCCTCTTTCCGTTTAACCAACTTAAACAAGTTTTTGCCACTATAAAAATTGCCTTAGATCCAGAATAGTAAACAAAGCCTGTTTCTTTTGCCGTTTGCCTTTCGTTGCTTCGTTCGATTTGATTCTTTTTTGCCAATCGGAGTTCTTAAGTTGAACTTTCTGGTTAGATCTCTTATTTGAGTTTTACCTGTGCATTAGTTGAGTACTTATTGTATACTTGTTTGTTTGCGATAGAGTACCCGGAGTGCACGGCTTGTTACTTCGAGTCGCTAGGTTTCCTGGATCATCAGCAAGGCAAGTAACACTTTGATCATACCTCCTACTACCCAGTTTTATTGCATTAAATCAATCCTCACACCTTGCATGTTTTAGGATCTAATTAAATTGTGGGTTTGGGGAGTAGTTGAGGTAGAACCTATTACCTGTTCATTATCAAACCTTTGGGAGTTACTCTACGTTTGCTTATTATTGCTATGCTATGCTAGTAGACATGGATTGGGTGAGTGTATCCATGACAGATGTGAGATTGTTAATTAATGGTTTATTTAAGGTGGCAACTTAAACACACATCTGGGTGGATTGAGGCACCTGGGTATTTTAGGATTTGCCTGTTTTCTTTTGGACCGCCACCCAGGCTCAAAGGGATCATGAGATTATTCATGCTAGAAACTTCCGTGTGTAGCCACAAGCTATTATGGGCTCTAGCATAGTTGACTAAGTCGTGCGAACTCTTACAATGGTAGACTAGCAGATGTAGGGGATGTAGGTGGTACGGTCTACCCATCGTAAGGTGCTAGTGCTTCTGAAAGACTATGTCTCGGTCATCCGTTTCTCAAACACCGTGTAGTGCGAGAAATCCAACGGAGGAGATCGAGTCTTGTGGGGAAAAGTGCGCAAACCTCTGCAGAGTGTATAAACTAATCATGGTTAGTCGTGTCCCCAGTTATGGACATCTTGAGTATCTAGTACTTGGATTATCATGTGAATCTCAACATGTTACTCAAAATTTAATTTTGCTGGGTTTGTTTAATGATGATGTTTAATTGGGATTGAGAATGCTGTCAACCATTCTCAATGTTTAACAACCACCATGATAGTTAAATAAATTTATTCCTTTGTAGTAGGGAAAAATTGGCTTTACGCAAAACTGTAACCATAGAGCTTTCCACCAGCCAAATATGCATATAGAATAGTTGTTTCATTCCATTACTCTCTATGTGTTACATTGCCAGCATATTCCATGTGCTGACCCGTTTTCGGGCTGCAATGTTAATGTTGCAGACTTTTCAGACGACGATTAAGGAGTGTTAGGTCGTGGTTCTATACTCAGTGATGCCGTTGGAGTTGATGGACTCACTTATCTTCCAAGCCTTCCGTTGTTATCGTTATTAGATGGCCCTAAGCCATATTTATTGTAATAAGTTCTCTTTTTAGACACTTGATGTAATAAGTGTGTGATTGCTACTCTGCTATAAATCCTTCAAGTACTGTGTGGTGTCAGCATTACTGATCCAGGGATGACACCGGAGCACAGAGATTGGACCGTTTGAGGTCTGGTCGCTACACTATGTGTTTGATCTCTCTCTCTCTCGTGTTCTTGATTTGGCACGATCTTGATGTATCGCGAGCTTTGCTATTATAGTTGGATCTTATGTTTCTCCTCCCCCTCTTCTCTCTTGTAATGAATTGAGTTTCCCCTTTGAAGTAATCTTATCGGATTGAGTCTTTAAAGATTTGAGAACAGTTGATGTATGTCTTGCCGTGGATATCTGTGGTGACAATGGGATATCACGTGATTCACTTGATGTATGTTTTGGTGATCAACTTGCGGGTTCCGCCCATGAACCTATTCATAGGGGTTGGCACACGTTTTCGTCGTGATTCTCCGGTTGAACTTTAGGGCACTCTTTGAGGTCCTTTGTGTTGGTTGAATAGATGAATCTGAGATTGTGTGATGCATATCGTATAATCATGCCCACGGATACTTGAGGTGACATTGGAGTATCTAGGTGACATTAGGGTTTTGGTTGATTTGTATCTTAAGGTGTTATTCTAGTACGAACTCTAGGGCTGTTTGTGACACTTATAGGAATAGCCCAACGGATTGATTGAAAAGAATAACTTTGAGATGGTTTCGTACCCTACCATAATCTCTTTCTTCATTCTCCGCTATTAGTGACTTTGGAGTGACTCTTTGTTGCATGTTGAGGGATAGTTTGATGATCCAATTATGTTAGTATTGTTGAGAGGACTTACACTAGTGCACCTATACAATTTACCATTGTATTGGGTGTTGTCGGTGTCAAAACCGGCGGATCTCGGGTAGGGGGTCCCGAACTGTGCGTCTAGGCCGGATGGTAACAGGAGGCAGGGGACACGATGTTTTACCCAGGTTTGGGCCCTCTTGATGGAGGTAAAACCCTACGTCCTTCTTGATTAATATTGATGATATGGGTAGTACAAGAGTAGATCTACCACGAGATCGGAGAGGCTAAACCCTAGAAGCTAGCCTATGGTATGATTGTATGTTATGGTTGTTGTCCTATGGACTAAAACCCTTTGGTTTATATAGACACCAGAGAGGGTTAGGGTTACATAAGGTCGGTTACAAAGGAGGAGATATCCATATCCGTATTGCCTAGCTTGCCTTCCACGCCAAGTAGAGTCCCATCCGGACACGAGACGAAGTCTTCAATCTTGTATCTTCATAGTCTAACAGTCTGGCCAATGGAGATAGTCCGACTGTCTGGAGACCCCCTAATCCAGGACTCCCTCAGTAGCCCCTGAACCAGGCTTCAATGACGTTGAGTCCGGCGCACAATATTGTCTTCGGCATTGCAAGGCGGGTTCCTTCTCCGAATACATCACGGAAGAATTTGAATACGAGGATAGTGTCCGACCCTGCAAAATAAGTTCCACATTCCACCATAGAGAGAATAATATTTTCGCATATCTAATTTGCTGACTTGTCTTAACAGTATGACGTCATTCCATGGCCCGGTGATTATTCGAACCGTTCCCTTTAACCAGCCCCGCACATAACGCGAGGCAGTTTTTCGACACGTCTTGTCAAAGCAGAGATCGTGTCCCCTTATTACGGGATTCTCATCAATACAGGCATGGGTAACCCAACCGCGCCATCAATTGCGGCGCTTGGGGGATAAGCGAGTTTTACCAGGCAAGTGGGGACGCCTAGCTCCGTCCGCCCATATAAAGGGATAAGGATTCACCTTTCTATCCACGCCCTCTTCCTCCTTTGCTCATCCGTTTTCGCACACTCGAGCTCTAGCGCCCAAGTCCACACTTCCCACCTCAACCTTCTCCAACCATGTCTGGAGCGGGAGGCAGGTGGATGGTCTCCTCCATCACGGAGGGAGACATCAAGAAACTAAGGAGAGCCGGATACCTGCCCGACGACATCGCGCACCGGCTCCCAGATGAGGGGTAGCTCATCCCCACCCCCAGGCCCCATGAGAGGGTAGTATTCCTCACCCATTTCCTCCGCGGACTGGGATTCCCTCTCCATCCATTCGTCCAGGGGCTCATGTTCTATTACGGCCTGGATTTCCACGATCTGGCCCCAAACTTCATCCTCAACATCTCGGCGTTTATCGTCGTGTGCGAGGCCTTCCTCCGCATCAAGCCCCACTTCGGCTTATGGTTGAAGACCTTCAACGTCAAGCCGAAGGTGGTGGGCGGCCGCCAGGCGGAGTGCGGAGGTGCCATGGTGGGCAAGATGCCCAACGTAACATGGCTCGAGGGCTCCTTTGTGGAAACCATAAAGGGGTGGCAATCGGGGTGGTTCTACATCTCCGAGCCGCGCGACCCTGTATGGGCAGCGGCCCCCGAGTTCCGAACTGGCATCCCCACGCGGCTCACCTCCTGGAAAGAGAAGGGCATGTCCTGGTGTAGTTCGGAAGAGCTGACAGGACTCCAAACATGTATTCAAAACATGGTAAACAAGAAGCTCAAACTTGTCAACGTGGTCCAGGTCATGCTCCACCGCCGGATTCTCCCGTGCCAACAACGGGAGTTCAACTTGTGGGAGTTCAACCTGGCGCAGCACCGGACTCTGAACAGGCTTTTTGACACAACTCACGAAGATGCCTGGAGGGTGTTGTTCAAAAGCGCCAAGGTCCCCCCTCCCATTACCGAGGATCGTGGATTCAGCACGAAGCGCCAAGCCAAAGCAGTAAGTTGCTTTACCTCTCGCAGGATACTTATTTTTGATAGGTTGACTCCATGCGGGATCTAAACTCCCGTACCTTTGACAGGACTGGAAGGAGACGGCCGGACAGATCGATTGTCCGGCTCCTTTGCCCGAAGGCCCAGCAGACGCTCTTCTGGCAAAGATGCTGACTCTAGCTCCTTATACGGTGCCGGAGAAGACCAAGAAGGCCAAGGGAACCCGAAAGAGTTCCCGACGCCAGGCGTCGTCGGACTCACCGTCCGATGACTCTGCGGTGCACTCCTCCCCCGAAGACGAGGAAGAGGAGGAAGATGCTCCCCATCCCGCAGAGGGAGATAAGAAAAGGAAGGCCGCCCCAATTGGGGGGGGGGGGGTCGAAGGGTCCAAGAAGGGAAGGACTCTCCTTCCGGACAGCTCCACTGCCGCCGACAAAGATGAAGACGAGTGGTTGCCCAGGGCCAAGCCCCTGGGGAGATCATAAGTATTCGGATACCAGAGTAACTCTTAGCATTCCTTTGTCGCACTACTTTCCCTAACGCCGAACATGATTATGCAGACCGCCGCGAACCAGCATCGATGTATCATTGGACGGCTCCCTGGGCTCGTCGGACATGGATAGCGATCCAGTCCTGACCGCCACCTCCCCTCATCCTGCTGACGACGCCGAGGTGCTGTCTCAAGAGGCACCGGGTCGAGGGGAGACAGTCCTGGAGGCGCCTCAAGGCGACCTTCCGGACTCCGGGAGCCGAGGGGACGGGGCCCCTGAGAGCTCCGAGTTCGGCCCTCAGCCGAACACCGCGCCGGAACCTCCAGCGGTTCCAGGCTCGGGCAGGCGGCCTCCTTCTAAGAGGGGCAAGACGCCTGTGCCGATGACCTCTGTCCATCCAGAGGCGCCGAACAATCTGCTGGAAGCGCTTCGTGGCGCTTCCATCGACGAGGAGCACCCCACTATCATGAGTGCGGTGATCCAGAAGGTTCAGTCCGCCAAGAGCGGATTGACTAAAGCCTGTGTCAGCCTTCTAACAGGCTTCGAGGTAAGTGTTTTAAAATGTAGTAGAAATATTACCGCATAGACAGTAGCCCCTGATGCTTTGTTCGGTGTTCACAAAGAAAAGCCGAACAGAGGATCAAATAATATCGCAGGAATCTAATATAAGTGTGTCAATATGCATATGCAGGCTTCGCTGCTGGCGTCCGCCGCACTGACTGCGGAGGTCGCCATACTGAAGCAGGACCTCGAGGGGTCCAGGAAAGAGCTCGGCCTTGCCAAGAGGTAGCTCGAGGAGAACAAGGGTAAGTAATACCCTGTCTATAGATATGTATATATAAAAGAGGATGCGATTGCAAAATGACAGGATCATCGTATGTTTGCCAGGGGCCACGACCGAGGTGGCAACCCTGAAGCAAGCGCTAACCAAGGCAGAAGATAAAGCGGCCAAGGAGCGCACCGAGCGAGAGAAGCACAAGGCTCGGATGGGCGAGGTGCAGCAAGAGCTCCAGGCTCTCGTGGCGAAGCACGAGGCGTTGGAGCTTGACTCAAAGACGCGGGAGTCTGAGCTTGCCGCGGCCCTCGAGAGTGTAAAAAGTGCCAAGGCCGAAGCCCAAAAGGCCCTCCAAGAGATCGACGCGATGAAGAAGATAGCGGCGGGTAAGGCTTTCTATATGCTAAGCAAGCATGTAAAAGTAAATTACCGATTACTTACCCGGATCCGGAGCTCTTCAGGAGCATTCGTAGATTTGCCCCGCAGTGTGTCCGATGCCGCACAATTTTACCAGGCCGAGGACGGAAGCTCAACGGAGAAGCTATTCTGGTCTCAGTATGCTGAGGCCGGACATCCGGTGCCAATGAGCGACCAGCTGAAGCAGATGGTCGAGCTACATAAGGCGGCCGATCAGGCCATGAAGAGCTTTATAGTCTGGCTGTGGCCTGGCGACGCCCTTCCGAACAGCTTCTTTGGCCTGGTGAGGCAGCTTGTGGATGCCTGCCCACGGCTGGAGGTCGTCAAGTGATCTGTCTGCATTGAAGGTGCATGTCGGGCTTTCGCCCGTGTGAAATTGCAGTGGGTCAGGCTAGACGTCGTGAAGCTGATCAAGGAGGGGCCGTCGAAGGGCAAGGAGCACCGCCACCCCGAGATGTACTACGAGGGTGTTCTGCCGGGTGCCCGTCTTATCGCGGATGAGTGTTCAAAAGATGTAATATTTGAATGAGACTTGCTCGTTTTATCCTGTATTTATGAAAACTTGTTTCATATGCGCTATGCAACGCTTGTTTGGATTTAAAATATTACCTTCTGTTTGGCTGTTTATCCAATCTGAGAGATGGCTAGTCCTCGGCTTCTGCCCCCATGCCACGAGTGCTGGGGTGTTCGGGATAAACCTGAGCACTCTTGTTCCCATGTTTGGGTCCTTCGAGGGAGGTGCTCAGCATAGCGAACAAGGCAACCGGACTAATAATGCTTTATCACTCTCACTTAGCCATAGAATTCTATAATTTTAAATTTCGGCGAAGCCCCTGGTATTCGGAAGGCCGAATTTGGGGCGTGATACACGCCTTTAAGCCGGATAGGGCCGGTCCCTCGCTCTAAGCGGCATAAGTCTTTAGGGACTCGAAAACCTCGCCGAACAGCGACCAGTCTCTCGCCTTATCATGACAGTCAGTTTTAACTTTCTCTACTGAGGTGCTGAACCCAGCAGAACCGGGGCACAATCGCAATAGTTCTCCTAGCGCTATCTTAGCCGATAGAGCGGAACGTAAGGTACCAAAACATAGGAGCCGGGCAAACCCAACATTTGACCAAAGACATGATTCGGAGCTGATGCATATAATGCTATAAGTTCGGGGTGCCGCACTTGTGAAAGTGTTCGGACTTTTCACACCGTTATTGTGGGGTACGTAAGCCCCTGGTGTATTGGTCGTACCAGAGTGTACGGTTGCAAGGCGTCATTAATGAACACACACACATATATATATATATATATATATATATATATATATATATATATATATATATATATATATGACAAGAATGCAATAATAGTTGTAATGTCATGCATTGTTTATTAAAAAATTGCATTAAAGCAGAGTGATACAGATAGTGCGATAAGCAAAGAGTAGGACTATGTCCCTTCCAAGGGCAAGCTGAGGGATGATATTAAATTGAATATTTCACTCGTTACTGTAATCAACCTGGGAATTTCATGGTATAACGTAGCTGTCTGCCTCCTTGGTTGCTGCATCGTGTGTTTGATGATAGTGCTTCCGGACAGAGTTTCCAGAGATTAAGGTCCTGAAAGAAAAAGGAAAATAACCAAATGAGAAGCCCCTAGTGCGGATTAGGCCGCGTCTTGGGGCGTGCCGCAGTTGTGCCCCCCTCCCCACCTGTGCCCATGGTATTTTTAATGCGTAATTATGTACGCGCGGCGCGAGTTTCGCCGCTGCGCTAGGATTGGGGTGGCCGCCGTATTGCTACGCGAGCTCAGATCGCGCCAGGCGATCTATTTGCCGATTGCCCCGAGCATGCTTAAAGGTGTCCGGGCTGTGAAGTGTCGAACTGGTTGATTGCCTTGAGAGGCTGCTTTGTGTTTTTGCTGCGAGGGCTGCGGTGTTCTCCTCTGTTCGGAGAAAGTGCTATGTGTTTCCATTGACTATAATAACTCTGCGAGGTCCTGGCATCTTGAGCTTGAGGTATGCATAATGTGGTACCGCATTGAATCTAGCAAATGCGGTTCGCCCGAGCAGCGCGTGATAACCACTGCGGAACGGGACTATATCGAAGATTAACTCTTTGCTTCGGAAGTTATCAGGGGATCCGAAGACCACTTCCAGTGTAATTGAGCCTGTGCAATGGGCCTCTACACCTGGAATGACGCCCTTAAAGGTCGTTTTTGTGGGTTTGATCCTTGAGGGGTCTATACCCATTTTGCGCACTATGTCCTGATAAAGCAGGTTCAGGCTGCTGCCGCCATCCATAAGGACTCGAGTGAGGTGAAATCCGTCAATGATTGGGTCTAGGACCAGTGCGGCGAATCCGCCATGACGGATACTAGTGGGGTGGTCCCTGTGATCGAAGGTGATCGGGTAGGAGGACCAAGGGTTGAACTTTGGGGTGACTGGCTCTAACGCATATACGTCCCTGAGCATACGCTTCCGCTCCCTCTTGGGGATGTGGGTTGCGTATATCATGTTCACCGTCCGCACTTAGGGGGAAACCTCTTCTGTCCTCCAGTGTGCGGCTGCCGGGGCTCCTCCTCGTCATCGCTATGCGGCCCCTTGTCCTTGTTTTCGGCAATTAACTTGCCGGCCTGCTTGAACACACAACAATCCCCGTTGGTGTGATTGGCTGGCTTGTCTGGGGTGCCGTGTATTTGACATGAGCGATCAAGTATACGGTCCAAGCTGGACGGACCCGACGTACTTTATTTGAATGGCTTTTTCCGCTGACCGGGTTTAGAGCCTTGAATCTGGAATTGACTGTCGTATCCTCAGTATTTTCGCTGTTAATGCGGCGCTTATGTTTGTTGTGACGTGACCTCCTATTGCCATCCTTGGTATCTGAGGTACCATGGTTCTTTGATATGTTATTACTGCGAGCCAGCCAGCTGTCTTCTCCCGCACAAAAGCGGGTCATGAGCGTCGTGAGAGCTGCCATAGATTTCGGCTTTTCCTGACCAAGGTGCCGGGCTAGCCACTCGTCTCGGATGTTGTGTTTGAAAGCCGCTAAGGCCTCCGCATCCGGACAGTCAACGATTTGATTTTTCTTTGTAAGGAACCGAGTCCAGAATTTCCTGGCCGACTCTTCTGGCTGCTGAATTATGTGGCTCAAGTCATCGGCGTCTGGTGGTCGCACATAAGTGCCCTGAAAGTTGTCGAGGAATGCGGCTTCTAGATCTTCCCAACAGCTAATGGAGTCCGTTGGCAAGCTATTAAGCCAATGTAGCGTTGGTCCTTTGAGCTTTAGTGGGAGGTATTCGATGGCGTGTAAGTCATCACCGCGGGCCATGTGGATGTGGAGGAGGAAATCCTCAATCCATACCGTGGGATCTGTTGTGTCATCGTATGATTCAATATTTACAGGTTTGAAACCTTCTGGGAATTGATGTTCCATTACTTCGTCTGTGAAGCATAAGGGGTGTGCGGTGCCTCTGTATTGGGCTATATTGCGACGCAGGTCGAATGGGTCTTGCCCGCTGTGTTCAGCCCGGCCGGATTTGCTTTTACTGTATCTGGCGTGACGTTTATCGTCTCGCAGAGTGGTGCACCGTCGTGATCCGTAGATCGATCTTGCATGCTTTGCTTTGTCCTCCAATATGTCTCGCAGGTCTGGCGTATCTCCCCATGCCTTTTTATTTGAATGGCGTCGGGGTGGAGGCTGAGCTTTTGGCTGGAATGCCTCTCTATCGCGGCCACGAGGTGGCCGATCAGCCGTATCATACGCTTGTTCCTCCAGTCGGGGTAGTAACCTGCACTTTGGGTAATTCTTGGAGGGGCGCTTGAGTTTATATTCCTCGGCCGCGAGGACTTCAGTCCATCTGTCAGCTAGCAGATCTTGATCAGCTTGAAGCTGCTGCTGCTTTTTCTTCAGGCTATTTGTTGTGGTCGTAAGCCGGCGCTTGAAGCGCTCTTGTTCGACGGGATCCTCTGGTATGGCGAATTCACCGTCGCCGAGGCTTGCCTCGTCTTCGGAGGGGGCATGTAATTGTCATCCTCCTCCTCTCCGTCTGCCGCTCTCTCAGGAGAGCTGGCTCCTCCATCCTCCTGCTCTAAATCATGCTGGAGGGGATTGTTGTTGTCTTTGGCACTATTCGGAGTGTTATTATCTCCTGTGCCAGTATCACCACTTTTTCTTTTGCGGGACTTAGAGCGGCGCCGCTGGCGTCGACGCTTGGGTTGTTTCTTGGAGGGGTCATCCTCCGCTATCTAGTTGCCATTGCCTTCTTTGGGTGTATCCACCATGTATATGTCGTATGATGAGGTGGCTTTCCAGCGCCCTATAGGCGCTGGTTCATGTTCGTCTCCTACATCGTCGTCCATACCGTCGATGTCTTCGGAGTCGAAGTCGAGCATGTCGGTTAAATCATCGACAGTGGCTACGAAGTTTGTGGTGGGTGGGCGTCGAATTTCTTCGTTGTCCGCATCCCAATCCTGTTGGCCATAATCCGGCTCTCCTGACAAAGAGAGAGACCTTAGTGAATTCAGAATGTCGCCGAAGGGCGAGTGCTGAAAGATATCCGCGGCGGTGAATTCCATGATCGGCGCCCAATCGGATTCGATTGGCAGGGGTGCGGGCGGTTCGGAGTCAGAAAAAGAGTCCGACACCTTGGAGTCACGGGCTGCGCAGAGGATTAGGCTGGTGTTCGGCTCGATCGCCGCTGAGACTGCAGCCCCTAAGGCGGTGTCTAACCACCCGTCCTCGATTGGCGCAGTTGGCTCCGAGCTAAGGGTCGAAGCTGATGCGGGCGCGGCCTCTGGGGTACTGTTCGGCGGCAGAGCTAGGTCATACCCATCGTGACAGTCCGGCATGCCCGTTATGGCTCGAATCCTTCGAAGATCAAGTCTCCGCGGATGTCGGCCGTGTAGTTCAAACTTCCAAGTCTGACCTGATGGCCAGGGGCGTAGCTTTCAATCTGCTCCAAATGGCCAAGCGAATTAGCCCGTAGTGCAAAGCCGCCGAATACGAAGATCTGTCCGGGGAGAAAAGCCACGCCCTAGACCGCATCGCTATCGATGATAGTAGGAGCCATCAAGCCTAACGGCGACGACACAGAGGAACTCTCAATGAAAGCACCAATGTCGGTGTCAAAATCGGCAGATCTCGGGTAGGGGGTCCCGAACTGTGCATCTAGGCCGGATGGTAATAGGAGGCAGGGGACACGATGTTTTACCCAGGTTCGGGCCCTCTTGATGGAGGTAAAACCCTACGTCCTGCTTGATTAATATTGATGATATGGGTAGTACAAGAGTAGATCTACCACGAGATCGGAGAGGCTAAACCCTAGAAGCTAGCCTATGGTATGATTGTATGTTATGGTTGTTGTCCTATGGACTAAAACCCTTCGGTTTATATAGACACCGGAGAGGGTTAGGGTTACATAAGGTTGGTTACAAAGGAGGAGATATCCATATCCGTATTGCCTAGCTTGCCTTCCACGCCAAGTAGAGTCCCATCCGGACACGAGACGAAGTCTTCAATCTTGTATCTTCATAGTCTAATAGTCCGGCCAATGGAGATAGTCCGGCTGTCCGGAGACCCCCTAATCCAGGACTCCCTCTGGTGTGTTGGGGACACAAGAGACTCTTTGTTATTTGGTTGCAGGGTTTCTTGAGAGAGACCATCTTCACCCTATGCCTCCTACGGATTGATAAATCTTAGGTCATCCACTTGAGGGAAATTTGCTACTGTCCTACAAACCTCTGCACTTAGAGGCCCAACAACGTCTACAAGAAGAAGGTTGTGTAGTAGACATCACCCGGTAACTCATCCGGAAATACATCGGGATAATCCTTCACCACTGGTACTTCTTCCTGGACAACTCCCATAAGAGAGTTCACCTGAGTCCTCTTAGGCTTAAGCCTAGATACATACTTGATCCTCTTCTTCTCTGGGGTGGTGAGAAAAATCGATCTACTAGCACAATCAATGTTTCCCTCATACTTGGACATCCAATCCATCCCTAGGATTACATCCAACCCTTGCGACTCTAGTATAATCATATCTGTGGGAAAAACATGCCCCCCTATGTTCAAAGGCAATTGGAAACATCCCTGACTAGCCATAGACTCGGCTCCTGGGGAACTCACTAGAATGGGTGACTTAAGAGCTATGGTAGGCAACTTATGTTTATCCACAAATCCCCTTGATATGAATGAATGCGATGCACCGGTGTCAAAAAGAATGAGTGCTGGAAATGAATTAACCAAAAACTTACCAATCACTATGTCAGGCTGCTCATAAACCTCTTCCACATTGACATGATTCACATGCCCCTTAGTGAAAGGATTGGGCTTCTTGCCTCCAGAATTCCCATTTTCATTCTACGCCTCAGGACACTCATTGGAGTAGTGACCTGTCTTCTTGCACTTGAAGCAGGTGATGTGACTTAGGTCCTTCTTCATCGGTGTGGAAGAATTGAAATGTTGTTGATTGCCATTTCCTCCATTGACATTGCCCTGCTTGTGACCATGGTCGTTGTATCCATTCCCTCCATGATGAATGTGGCCTCCATGGTTATGGTGATTCCCTCCAAACTTGCTAGTGCCTGATCCAGAACTTCCTGAGTACGGGCTGTAACGGGGCTTCTGTTGAACTCTAGAGTTATACTTCCCATGACCGTACTTCCTCTTACGATTCTCCATCCATTGGTGCTTGCCTTCAAGAATGGTAGCCTTATCAACCAGCTCCTGATAGTCCGCAAATGTTGCCACGGTCAACTAAACTCCCAACTCATCGTTCAGTCCCTCCAGAAACTTCTCCCGCTTGTTTGCATCAGTGGCCACGTCCTCTGGGGCGTAACGGGCCAACTTACTGAACTCATCAACATACTGAGATACCGTGCGTCCTCCCTGGCGCAAGCTGCGGAACTCCTTCTTCTTCAGACTCATGGCTCCAGCTGAGACATGAGCAGTGCGGAACGCCCACTGGAACTGAGCCCAAGTCACATTCTCCATGGGGTATGTGGTGGTGTAGTTCTCCCACCAAGCAGCGGCCGGGCTATCCAGCTGATGGGCGGCAAACTTCACCTTCTCAGCATCATTGCATCATGTCATGGCCAGCTCCCTTCCTATCTTGCGGAGCCAGTCATCTACGATGATCGGCTCCGTGCTGCTGGAGAACACGGGTGGGTTCAGCCTCAGAAAATGGGTAAGACTGTCAACTGGGGGTGGCGGCGGTGGGTTGTTGTTGTTGTTGTTGTTGTTGTTCTGATTATGGTTCTGGTTCTGAATGAGCATCTGCATAAGAGCATTCTGTTGTTGGATCAATTGCGTGAGCTTCGGCGGAAAGTTGAATCCGGGGTCACGTCTTGGAGGCATCTGATGGGTTTCAGAGTGGATGAGGAGTTAGAATAGAACAAGGCCTAGTGAGTAAAATCACACTACCCATATGCACATGATTGCAATAAACTTCAAATCACTCCAATTCAATTTCAAACAAAGAGGTTCACATGAATAATCAAACCTAAGGTAAGCCATGTCACAAGATTTGACAAGGTCTTACAAATGAAATAAAACTAATCGGATAACGAAATCGAATTTCTAAGCTCTCATGGTGGTATAAAATCTAACTCTCGTCAGATGAGGACCAGTTAACCATGTCGACACCGGGTGTCCTTGCATCGCTCTCCGTGTCATCATCTCCGAGCTCATCATTTTGGTCCCTCTCCTGGCTGACATAGGAACCATACGAGTGATCCTCCTGGATGTTTTCCCCTTCATCCAGCTTCTCCTCGGCCTCCTCAAGCTCAAGCTTCAGGTCGTCGATCTTCTCCTGCAGTGCGTCCAGCTCTCCCTCGTGCTCGATGCGAGCATCCTGGAGCTCCTCCTCTAGCTCGGCCTTGTGGGTCATGAGGTTCTTGATGACGACCATGTTGTCAGACAGCTCCATCTCCATCATGCGAATGTGCTCCTCCATGTCCTGGATATGGTATGCTATCATCTCGTCCTCCAGGGTACGCACCACATCTCCATTTGCGTCGCGGCGTCCGTACATCACGAAGGAGGTCCTCTTGAGGTCTTCGTCATACACCCCTCGAATGCGTCCGAGAGCAATGTGAGCAGCGATACCCCTGCCCAAGCCCCATGTTGCGGTATCCACATGGAAGTCAATGGGCTTGGTGCGGTTTCCGAGGATGTGTCCGGGGATATGAGCATCGATCCTCCAACGTGTCTCCTCCGGCAGGGTGGCTGTCAAGGTTCCAGTGAATGTGGGAAGCCCAATCTTCAGGTGCTTCGTGATCTTCACCGGCTGCCCTCGAAAGGGCATGGTCTCATCGGGCTGCTCAAAATCAACAAGGGCGGACGTCATCTACATTTTGAAAAAGAGAAGAAATTTGTATTGAAGCAGAGAAGGTACGAGACCAAAGGATATATAGGGAAAATGAAAAATATAGTTTTATCCTATGGCTTTTCTCCATTTTTAGGGGTCGCGTCCTATAGTCAACATGTGCTCTGATACCATCTTGTAGCGACCCGACTCGGTAAGAGTCGAAGTCTCTATGCTTACCGTGCTAGTCCCTAGATCGACTTGCTAGCACACACAGTACTCGATGAAATAACAGAAATAACACACATCTCTTTATTACATCGATAGTCCAGGAGCAATACATTTATTACAAAATAGGGCATAGAGCCAATAAGAAATATTGCGGAAGCAAAGAAGTAAATGAGTCCAACTCCACAAGCAAGGTTGAGTGTAGAACATCGACCTATCGCACCTTAATCTTCGTCAGATATATCTGCAACGTGATAAGTTGCAGCCATATGGGTCAGTACATTGAATGTACTGGCAAGTCACATCATAAGTGTAATGAACCTACTTATACATGCAATTTGGCTAGTGGAAAGCTCTAAGTTTAGTTTTTTGCATAAAGCTAGTTTTCCCTATTAGAAAAGATGTTATTTTACTACTACACATTGCATAGGATGAGTTGGCAAACCCAACTACATTCGTTCCCAAGTTTCATTTAAAACCCAACTGTTTAATTAAAGGTGAGGAGATCTCCCGGCATTTCCACTACTAGATGCTCAAGTTGTTCGTAACCGGGGACACGGCTAATCGATTAGGTTGACACTCTACAGAGGTTGCGCACTTTTCCCCACAAGACTCGACCACCTCCATGATCGGAAGATCGAGACATAGCCTTTCGAAAATGTTCCCCCTTAACCCATGGATAGGCCGGTACACCTACATCATTCTACATCTGCTAGCCCATCCCGGAAGGGGTCACACTAACTACTCAACTAAGCCAGAGCCCATATTGGCTTGTGGCTGCACACGTAAGCTTCTAGACATGGGAATACGATTGATCTCTTTGAGCCTGAGCGGACGGTCCACTAGTGGTGCACCACCATGGATTCCCATGCATGCCCCACTGTACTTCGCCACCATTCCCATAAGTTTCCGCCCAGGTAGTTCATTAATTAACTTAGGTCCTATTTACTACATTGTCACTCAAACTTTACAATGATCACTCCCCAATCCACATCTACTTAGCGTAGCAACATAATGTAAAACGATGGCGACAATGTTATATGGTTCAAACCTACCTCAATGAACTATTGGGTGAAAAGCATAGTCATGCGGCATTGGTTTCCTACCATGCAGTCCTACCGCAAAGAACTAAGTGCATAATAAAAACATAGGTAATGAAACATGATCAAGATGCAACTTGCCTTGGTACTGCTGGTTGAATTCTAAAGACTGATAATATTCTGCTTCGCACTCCGGGCAATCTATCGCAAAGAAGGTAAACAAACATAAGCAAACATTCCAGAGAACCAAAAGAACATGCATAGCAAAAATTCTCGGAAAAACCAAATGAACATACAACACACTAAGCTACTACAGAAATATTCTAAGTGCAAAACAACTTAGGCCTATGGTTCAAAGAGTGATGTGAAATACAGTGCATACTATGAATACTAGTAAAACATTAAAGGGTAGATTCTAGCGTGTGAAAGTTATTGTGACAAAGGTCCAGGTGATAGGGTTTTGCTATGGTGACAGCATGCAAAAGGAATCAACTTAATCGGAGCTACGGTTTGGGAGATATGGCCATTTGAAGTTCGAATTCAAATTTGAATAAATTCAAATTTGAATTTGAAAAAGTTTGCAAAAAGTATACCACTGGACAGATCTAAACAATACGAAGAATTTGCCGCTGGTTTCATCGAGTTTGGATCTACGGTTTAAAAGTTATGGCTAATCTAAGATCAGGGACTAATCTGTTATAAAAGGGACTAAACAGTGAAGAAAAACTATCGCAAACAGGTCCCTGGTGCGTGGCAGATTCCTATTGGCCGAAAGGTGTTCGCCGCGTAGCTTATACAGCGGACGTTCACAATTTAACCAAAACGGCGGCGGCGGCTAATTTTACAAAAACCGATCGGTTTTAAAAATAAAACCCGCGGTTAACCACGTACCGGTTGGACTAAAAAAACAACCTAACCAATCTAATCTAAGCCATTGATATTCGATCTAACGAACCAGAGGAGGTGCGGTGGCTTACAGCGGCTGGCGGCGTCGGCGACGAGCAGAGGACGGCGGTGCTACGTCTTGAGTTTGTGTTGGTTTTCTCCGAAGAGGAAGGGATGATGCAGCAGAGTAGCGTAAGTATTTCCCTCAGTTTTTGAGAACCAAGGTATCAATCTAGTAGGAGCCCACGCTCAAGTCCCTCGTACCTGCACAAAGCAATAACTACTCGCAACCAACACAATTAGGGGTTGTCAAGCCCTTCACGGTCACTTACGAGAGTGAGATCTGATAGATAGAATATTATTGGTATTTTTTATATAAAGATGCAAAGTAAAAAAGGAAAAGCAAAGCAATATAAAAGTGATGGAGATTGATATGATGAGAATAGACCCGGGAGCCATAGGTTTCACTAGTGGCTTCTCTCAAGAGCATAAGTATTCTACGGTGGGTGAACAAATTACTGTTGAGCAATTGATAGAATTGTGCATAATTATGAGAATATCTAGGCATGATCATGTATATAGGCATCACGTCCGTGACAAGTAGATCGAAACGATTCTGCATCTACTACTATTACTCCACTCATCGACCGCTATCCAGCATGCATCTAGAGTATTAAGTTAAAAACAGAGTAACGCCTTAAGCAAGATGACATGATGTAGAGAGATAAATTCATGCAATATGAAATAAACCCCATCTTGTTATCCTCGATGGCAACGATACAATACGTGCCTTGCTGCCCCTTCTGTCACTGGGTAAGGACACCGCAAGATCGAACCCAAAGTTAAGCACTTCTCCCATAGCAAGAACTACCAATCTAGTTGGCCAAACCAAACGGATAATTCGAAGAGACTTGAAAAGATAACCAATCATGCATAAAAGAATTCAGAGAAGATTCAAATATTATTCATAGATAGACTTGATCATAAACCCACAATTCATCGGTCTCAACAAACACACCGCAAAAAGAAGATTACATCGAATAGATCTCCACGAGAGAGGGGGAGAACTTTGTATTGAGATTCAAAGAGAGAGAAGAAGCCATCTAGCTACTAACTATGGACCTGAAGGTCTGAGGTAAACTACTCGCACTTCATCGGAGGGGCTAGGATGATGTAGAAGCCCTCCGTGATGACGGCCCTCTTCCGGCGGAGCTCCGGAAGAGGCCCCAAGATGGGATCTCGTGGATACAGAAAGTTGCGGTGGTGGAATTAGGTTTTTGGCTCCTGTTCTGATCGTTTGGAGGTACGTGTGTATATATAGGAGGAAGGAGTATGTCAGTGGAGCATCGAGGGGCCCACGAGGCAGGGGGCGCGCCCCCCACCCTCGTGACCACCTCTTTGATCCCTTACAGTAGGGTCCAAGTCTCCTGGATCATGTTTGGCGAGAAAATCACGTTTCCGAAGATTTTATTTCGTTTGGACTCTGTTTGATATTCTGTTTATCCGAAACACTGAAATATGCAAAAAACAACAATTCTGGGCTGGGCCTCCGGTTAATAGGTTAGTCCCAAAAATAATATAGAAGTTGAAAATAAAGCCCAATATAGTCCAAAACAGTAGATAATATAGCATGGAGCAATCAAAAATTATAGATACGTTGGAGACGTATCAGGCATCCCCTAGCTTAATTCCTGCTCGTCCTCGAGTAGGTAAATGATAAAAGGAGAATTTTTGATGCGGAGTGCTACTTGGCATAATTTCAATGCAAATCTTCTTAATTGTGGTATGAATATTCAGATTAGAAAGATTCAAGACAAAAGTTTATATTGACATAGAAAATAATAATACTTCAAGCATACTAACAAAGCAATTATGTCTTCTCAAAATAACATGGCCAAAGAAAGTTATCCCTACAAAATCATATAGTCTGGCTATACTCCATCTTCCCCACACAAAGTATTTAAATCATGCACAACCCCGATGACAAGCCAAGCAATTGTTTCATACTCTAACTTTTTCAAAACTTTTTCAATCTTCACGCAATACATGAGCGTGAGCCATGGATATAACACTATAGGTGGAATAGAATGGTGGTTGTGGAGAAGACAAAAAGGAGAAGATAGTCTCACATCGACTAGGCGTATCAACGGGCTATGGAGATGCCCCTCAATAGATATCAATGTGAGTGAGAAGGGATTGCCATGCAACGGATGCACTAGAGCTATAAATGTATGAAAGCTCAACAAAAGAAACGAGTGGGTGTGCATCCAACTTGCTTGCTCACGAAGACCTAGGGCAATTTGAGGAAGCCCATCATTGGAATATACAAGCCAAGTTCTATAACGTAAAATTCCCACTGGTATATGAAAGTGACAACATATGAGACTCTCTATATGAAGAACATGGTGCTACTTTGAAGCATAATATATGAGACTCGCTATATCATGGTGCTACTTTGAAGCACAAGTGTGGAAAAAAGGATAGTAGCATTGCCCCCTTATTTATTTATTTATTTTTTTGGGCCTTCTTTTTTTGGCCTTGCTTTTTTTGGGACAATGCTCTATTGAATGATGATCATTACACTTCCATTTATTTACAACTCAATGATTACAACTATACTAAAACAAAGTATGACTCTATATGAATGCCTCCGGCGATGTACCGGGATATGCAATGAATCACGAGTGACAAGTATGAAAGAATTATGAACGGTGGCTTTGCCACAAATACTATGTCAACTACATGAACATGCTAAGCAATATGACAATGATGGATGTGTCATGATGAACTAGATGGTGGAAAGTTGCATGGCAATATATCTCGGAATGGCTATGGAAATGCCATAATAGGTAGGTATGGTGGATGTTTTGAGGAAGGTATATGGTAGGTGTATGATACCGGCGAAAGTTGCACGGTATTAGAGAGGCTATCAAGGGTGGAAGGGTGAGAGTGCGTATAATCCATGGACTCAACATTAGTCATAAAGAACTCATATACTTATTGAAAAAATTTAGAAGTTATCAAAGCAAAGTATTAAGCGCATGCTCCTAGGGGGATAGATTGGTAGGAAAAGACCATCGCTCGTCCCCGACCGCCACTCATAAGGAAGACAATCAATAAATAAAGCATGCTCCGACTTCATCACATAACGGTTCACCATACGTGCATGCTACGGGAATCACAAACTTCAACACAAGTATTCTTTAAAGTCACAACTACTCAACTAGCATGACTTTAATATTATCACCTCCATATCTCAAAACAATTATCATGCTTCAATCTTTTATTAGTATTCAACACACTCAGAAGAAAGTTTCACAAATCTTGAATACCAAGCATATTATTATTAGGCAAATTACCATGCTATTAAGAGACTCTCAAATTAATTTAAGTGAAGCATGAGAGATCAATAGTTTCTTTAAAACGAATCCACCACCATGCTCTAAAAGATCTAAGTGAAGCACATAGAGCAAAATTATCTAGCTCAAAAGATATAAGTGAAGCACATAGAGCAAAATTATCTAGCTCGAAAGATATAAGTGAAGCACATAGAGTATTCTATCAAATTTTAATTCATGTATGGCTCTCTCAAAAGGTGTGTACAGCAAAGATGATTGTGGCATACTAACAAACAAAGACACAAATAATACAAGACGCTCCAAGCAAAACACATATCATGTTGGTGAATAAAAATATAGCTCCAAGTAAATTACCGATGGAAGTGGACGAAAGAGGGGATGCCTTCTGGGGGCATCCCCAAGCTTTGACTTTTTGGTGTCCTTGGATTATATTGGGGGTGCCATGGGAATCCCCAAGCTTAGGCTCTTGCCACTCCTTGTTCCATGATCCATCAAAATAATTCACCCAAAACTTGAAAACTTCACAACACAAAACTCAAAATAGAAAACTCGTGAGCTCCGTTAGCAAAAGAAAACAAAAGACCACTGCAAGGTACTGTATTGAACTCATTCTTTATTTATATTGGTGTTAAACCTACTGTATTCCAACTTCTCTGTGGATTATAAACTATTTTACTAGCCATAGATTCATCAAAATAAGCAAACAACACACGAAAAACAGAATCTGTCAAAAACAGAACAGTCTGTAGTAATCTGTAGCTACCGCAAGATCTGGAACCCCAAAAATTCTAAAATAAATTGCTGGACGTGAGGAATTTATCTATTAATTATCTGCAAAAATAATTAACTAAATAGCACTCTTCAAATAAAAATGACAGCAGTTCTCGTGAGTGCTAAAGTTTCTGTTTTTTACAGCAAGTTCAACAAGACTTTCCCCAAGTCTTCCCAACGGTTCTACTTGGCACAAACACTAATTAAACACAAAAAACACGACCAAAACAGAGGATAAATAATTTATTTATTAATAAACAGGAGAAAAAAGTAAGGAATAAAAATAAAATTGGGTTGCCTCCCAACAAGCGCTATCGTTTAACGCCCCTAGCTAGGCATAACAAGCAAGGATAGATCTAGGTATTGCCATCTTTGGTAGGCAATCCATAAGTGGCTCTCATGATAGTTTCATAAGGTTATTTTATTTTATTTCTTGGAAAGTGTTCCATGCCCTTTTTTAATGGAAATTGAAATCTAATATTCCCTTCCTTCATATCAATAATCGCACCAGCCGTTCTAAGGAAAGGTCTACCAAGAATAATAGGGCAAGAAGGATTGCAATCTATATCAAGAACAATGAAATCTACGGGCACATAATTCCTATTTGCAACAATAAGAACATCATTAATTCTTCCCATAGGTTTCTTAATAGTGGAATCCGCAAGACGCAAGTTTAGAGAGCAATCATCAAAATTACGGAAATCTAGTAAATGACACAAAGTCTTGGGAATAGTAGAGACAGTAGCACCCAAATCGCACAAAGCATAAAACTCATGATCTTTAATTTTAATTTTAATAGTAGGTTCCCACTCATCATAGAGTTTTCTAGGGATAGAAACTTTCAACTCAAGTTTTTCTTCATAAGATTGCATCAAGCCATCAACAATATGTTTGGTGAAGGCTTTATTTTGACTATAAGCACGTGGAGAATTTAGCACGGATTGCAACAAGGAAATACAATCAATCAAAGAACAATTTTCATAATTAAATTCCTTGAAATCCAATATAGTGGGTTTAGCAACATCTAGATTTTTATTTCTTTCAATCCCACTTTCATCAATTTCATCATTAAGATCTAAACACTCCGAATTTTTAGAACGCCTTCTAGGTAAAGGAAGATCATATTCAGTTTCATAAAGATTCATATTGCAAAATAAAGATTTAATAGGAGACACATCAATAACTTTTAGATCTTCATCTTGATTTTCATAGGAATTGGAAGAACATGCTTTAATAAAGGCATCTTTGGAAGCACGCATCCAAGCGGTTCTTTCTTTACACTCATCAATTGAAATTCTCATGGCTTTTAGGGACTCATTAATATCATGCTTAGGTGGAATAGATCTAAGTTTCAAAGCATCAACATCAAGAGCAATTCTATCAACGTTCCTAGCCAAATCATCAATCTTAAGCAATTTTTCTTCAATCATAGCATTAAAATTCTTTTGTGAAGAAATAAATTCTTTAATACTAGATTCAAAATCAGAGGACATCGTATTATAATTTCCATAAGAGTTGTTGTAGAAATTCCCATAATTATTAGAAGGATTACTAGGATATGGCCTAGGATTAAAATTCCCTCTATAAGCGTTGTTACCAAAACTATTCCTACCAACAAAATTCACATCCATAGATTCATTATTATTCTCAATCAAAGTAGATAAAGGCATATCATTAGGATCAGAAGAAACACTCTTAGTAGCAAATAATTTCATAAGTCCATCCATCTTTCCACTCAACACATTAATTTCTTCTATCGCATGCACTTTTTTATTAGAAGTTCTTTCAGTACGCCATTGAGAATAATTAACCATAATATTATCTAGGAGTTTAGTAGCATCTCCTAAAGTGATTTCCATAAAAGTGCCTCCCGCGGCCGAATCTAAAAGATTTCTAGAAGCAAAATTCAATCCGGCATAATTTTTTTTTGTATAATCATCCACAAATTCAAACCATGAGTAGGACAATTACTTATCATTAATTTCATTCCCTCCCAAGCTTGTGCAACATGTTCATGATCAAGTTGTTTAAAGTTCATTATATCATTTCTAAGAGAGATGATCTTAGCGGGAGGTAAATACTTAGAGATAAAAGCATCTTTGCACTTGTTCCATCAATCAATACTATTCTTAGGCAAAGACGAAAACCAAGCTTTAGCACGATCTCTAAGCGAAAAAGGAAATATCTTCAATTTAATGACATCATTATTGACATCTTTTTTCTTTTGCATATCACATAAATCAACGAAGCTATTCAGATGAGTGGCGGCATCTTCACCAGGAAGGCCGGCGAATTGATCTTTCATAACAAGATTCAACAAAGCAATATTAATTTCACAAGATTCAACATCGGTAAGAGGAGCAATCGGAGTGCTAAGGAAATCATTATTATTGGTATTGGTGAAGTCACACAATTTGGTAGCATCTTGAGCCATCGTGACAAACAAGCATTCTAACACACGGGCAAACAAAAAGCAAGCGGACAAAAAGAGGCAAATAGAGAGGGAGGATAGAGAGAGAGGGCGAATAAAACTTCAAGGGTGAATTGGGGGGGGAGGAAAACGAGAGGCAAATGGCAAATAATGTAATGCTAGAGATAGGGATTGTGATGGGTACTTGGTATGTTGACTTTTTGCGTAGACTCCCCGGCAACGGCGCCATAAATCCTTCTTGCTACGTCTTGAGCTTGCGTTGGTTTTCCCCGAAGAGGAAGGGATGATGCAGTAGAGTAGCGTAAGTATTTCCCTCAATTTTTGAGAACCAAGGTATCAATCTAGTAGGAGCCCATGCTCAAGTCCCTCGTACCTGCACAAAGCGATAGCTACTCGCAACCAACGCGATTAGGGGTTGTCAAGCCCTTCACGGTCACTTACAAGAGTGAGATCTGATAGATATAATATTTTTGGTATTTTTGATATAAAGATGCAAAGTAAAAAGTAAAAGCAAAGCAATATAAAAGTGATGGAGATTGATATGATGAGAATAGACCCGGGGGCCATAGGTTTCACTAGTGGCTTCTCTCAAGAGCATAAGTATTCTACGGTGGGTGAACAAATTACTGTTGAGCAATTGATAGAATTGTGCATAATTATGAGAATATCTAGGCATGATCATGTATATAGGCATCACGTCCGTGACAAGTAGATCGAAATGATTCTGCATCTACTACTATTACTCCACTCATCGACCGCTATCCAGCATGCATCTAGAGTATTAAGTTAAAAACAAAGTAACGCCTTAAGCAAGATGACATGATGTAGAGAGATAAATTCATGCAATATGAAATAAACCCCATCTTGTTATCCTCGATGGCAACGATACAATACGTGCCTTGTTGCCCCTTCTGTCATTGGGTAAGGACACCGCAAGATCGAACCCAAAGCTAAGCACTTCTCCCATGGCAAGAACTACCAATCTAGTTGGCCAAACCAAACGGATAATTCGAAGAGACTTGCAAAGATAATCAATCATGCATAAAAGAATTCAGAGAAGATTCAAATATTATTCATAGATAGACTTGATCATAAACCCACAATTCATCGGTCTCAACAAACACACCGCAAAAAGAAGATTACATCGAATAGATCTCCACGAGAGAGGGGGAGAACTATGTATTGAGATTCAAAGAGAGAGAAGAAGCCATATAGCTACTAACTATGGACCCGAAGGTCTGAGGTAAACTACTCACACTTCATCGGAGGGGCTAGGATGATGTAGAAGCCCTCCGTGATGACGGCCCTCTTCCGGCGGAGCTCCGGAACAGGCCCCAAGATGGGATCTCGTGGATACAGAAAGTTCCGGTGGTGGAATTAGGTTTTTGGCTCCTGTTCTGATCGTTTGGAGGTACGTGTGTATATATAGGAGAAAGGAGTACGTCGGTGGAGCACCGGGGGGCCCACGAGGCAGGGGGCACGCCCTAGGGGGGGCGCCTCCCACCCTCGTGACCACCTCTTTGATCCCTTGCAGTAGGGTCCAAGTCTCCTGGATCACGTTTGGCGAGAAAATCACGTTTCCAAAGATTTTATTCCGTTTGGACTCCGTTTGATATTCTGTTTATCCGAAACATTGAAATAGGCAAAAAACAACAATTCTGGGCTGGGCCTCTGGTTAATAGGTTAGTCCCAAAAATAATATAAAAGTGGAAAATAAAGCCCAATATAGTCCAAAACAGTAGATAATATAGCATGGAGCAATCAAAAATTATAGATACGCTGGAGACGTATCAGGCGGCGCGGCAGCGGTCGATGGCGGGGCAGCGACTACGGCGGTCCTCGGCGTCGGGGAAGGAGACGGGAGGTGCAGCGCGGCTTGGGCGTCAGGATGGTGGCGTCGGGGCTTCTCAGGGGCGTCGGGGTCGGCGAGGCGAGAAAAAGATGTCAAACGGATCCGCCTTGCCGCGGGAAGTCATTTGGCGAAGAAGATGGATGCCGTGGTGGCTTACTGGCGACGGAAAGCTTCGGCGAGGTCCGTTCGGCCGGCGAGATGCGTACGACAACGACGGCGGCTATAGGCGGCGTGGGGAGAAGCGGGACGACGAGGACAGAAGAGGGGGTTCGGGGCATTTATAGGTGCAGTTAGAGGGCTCGGGGTCGACGGATAAGGCCTCATCCACGAGAGAGGCGGCCGACGGTTGCGGGCGGCGAGGCGCGGGTGTTTATCCCACGTGGTGCGGGAGGTTGGGGACGGCCTGACGGGTGGGGCCCGCCTGGCAGCGGCAGCGAGAGGAGGCGAGCGAGGGCGGGCGCGGAGCGGTCGACCGGTGCAGGGGTTTTGGGCGCGCGGGCGGCCTTGGGCCGAAATGGCCAGCTGGGCCGGTCGGGCGCTCTTGGGCCGAACCCAGTTTCAGTCCAGGCTGCGTGCGTGTGTTTTTTTCTAACAGGAGACTAAATTGGCCGTAAATAATTCAAATGAATTACTAAAAACACCAAAATAATTCTAAAATAACTATGCAATATTTAGAACCTAACGAACATTTACTTAAGCACAGAACATTTTGAAAATATTTTTCCTAATGCAATCAATGCACTTTTGCAAAAAAAATACCAATAAACTCCAAAAACTTCAAATAATATTCAAAATAAAACTTCCCACTCTTTTATATTTTCAGGAAGTCATCTTATCCCCTCTCATTTGTTTTTCTCGAGTGGAAAAATATTATTTGAATATTTTAAAAATTCCAAAATACAAAGAAATATGATATGCATTGAATGATTATATTAACATCCAAATTTAATAAAAATTGGGATGTTACATCCATGGCCTCCATGGCGTGGGAGGGGCGAGAGTCCCTCCAAGATTGGATCTGTCTCTCTGTCTCTCTCTGTTTCTGCGTTTCAGAGTTTGCCCTTTCACCATTTCTTAAATTCCCGGAGATCCGTAACTCCGATTGGTCTGAATTTTGGACACGATTTTTATCCCGATATTAGCTTTCTTGCGGCGAAAGAAGGGTATCGACTGCCTTACGGGGTGGCCACGAGGGCCCAGGGCGCCCCCCTTTCTCATGGCCCCCTCGGGCATCGTCTCGCGTTGATTCTTCTTCCCAAAAATCACATATATTTCAAAAAAATCACCGTCAGTTTTTATCCCGTTTGGACTCCGTTTGATATGGATTTTCTGCGAAAGAAAACATGCAACAAACAGGAACTGACACTTGGCACTGAATCAATATGTTAGTCCCAAAAATAGTATAAAAAGTTGCCAAAAGTATATGAAAGTTGTGGAATATTGGCATGGAACAATAAAAAATTATAGATACGACGGAGACGTATCAGCACCCCGGATGGGTGTTCTTCAAATGCGAAAACAACGGGGCACGTGCACTTGCGGTAGCTCATTTTGATAGCTCATTCTTTGGTTCAATTGCGGTAGCTCATTTCGAACATACTCATTCATGTGTGTGGGAAGATGGATGCTCATTTTTCCGCGAATTGCAAACACGTTTTGCGAGCCGGCGGGATGCGGAGACTGCTATAGTTGCTCTAAGAAAACGTTAAACATGTATTTGGCAAAATGTTACTGTATATTCAAAAAAGGTTGAAAACATGCATTTTAAAATGTACATAATTTATTTGAAAAATGTTGAAAGTGTATCAGAAAATGTTTCATGTGTGTGTTAATGTACATAATGTATTTAGAAAATATCAAAAGAGTATCAAAAAATGTTTCATGTGTGTGTTAACGTACATAATGTATTTGAAAAAATTCGAAATTGTAAATAAAATTAGAGAAAACAAATAATACGAAAAAATGAGAAAGAAACAAAAGAAAATCAAAAGTATAACGAAGAAAGAAAAACCAAAGAAAACTAGTGAAAAACAAATTATAACGAAGGAAGAAAAGGATGAAAATAAAGAAAACCCAAAGAAAAAAAGGAAAATAAAATGGAAAAAATGAAAACCGTAGCAGAGCGGGCACGCGAGCGACTGCTCTAATGGGTGGACCCAATTTGATTGCCACATCAGCGAATACCAGCGAAACACTCTCAAAATTTGAAATAGACGGGGATCAAAGAATTTAGTGTGTTGATTTCAGGGATTGGAAGTTCACCGTTCGATTTAATTTTCGTCTACGAATTCAAGGTTTATTTTGGAATTTTCCCTTCTAAGCATCCAATGCGGGTCACTAAATTGGGCAAAAGGAGCACCGGGAGAAATTAGAGCTCTGATATTAACATCCCACACAAAACCTCATCGAGGGCACGTGCACTTTCATAATCCCACCCCTCTTTTCATGCAAAAGCCCACCTTCCCCTCCCCCGCACCCGTCAACATCATGATGGATCCTCCAAATCCCTTCACCATGTTCGACATCCTGTTGGACCCGGACAAGCTTTCCCACGTGGCCCGGTCAGCGAACAGCAAGAGTGGTGTGTGAGGGAGAGGGCCATCAAGAAGGTCACGGCCACTCGAGCCCTTCTCCTCCTCCATGATGGACCACTGTGTCGGTGACGCCCAAGCAACAACATCCCTCCCCCCTCAAGCCGTCGTACTACTAGCCGGCCATCCAAACGGACAGCCTCAGACGCAGTCGTCGCAACACTCTGTTGTCTCCTTGACCTCCGCCTTCGACTAACTTCTACCGTACACAATTGACATCAACACATACTACACGTTCATGGAGACACATTCACCGCAAACTCGTCCGATGGCGGTTTTCGTCCAAGGAGCCCTCATTCGGCAATGCCCAGCCACTGTTCGGCGGAATGTCTTCCGCAAGTTCGATGGCGGCCATCGACGTGGCGATTATGAACATGATCCACTACGACGGTGGCCATGAGGACGACTACTCATTGCGGCAGGAGCAATAGGTGCCCGATTCGGACACCCATCAGTCGGAGCCGAATGTGCCCAGTTCAGCTAGAAAAGAAAGACGAGCAGTTCATCATACTCAATGAGAGATGATGAACTTTTGTGCGACGCGTGGTTGGGCACGAGTACTGAACCAAACACATGG
>NC_041390.1:450103134-450115644 GCF_002162155.2 Triticum dicoccoides | reverse complement strand
AGTGCGAAGTCGCTAGGCCATCGATGACACATCATTCAACATGAAGTCAATAAGCATTGTGACATGTATAAATAAACACAAAACCCTTGAAATAGTAAGTTTTGCTTCTTATAGCCCAATATGTTTATTATTGGATTGGTTTGCTCTATGTTGCAACTTGTTGATCGTGCCATTGTCTTACTCGAACCGAGCTTGCACCTTGTGCTGCAAGACCAAGAAAAGGTCATTCATGTAGATGTACTATTTATACAAGTTGAACAAAGCAAGTGGCAAGCATTGCTCATTCCACCTACGCCTCCACCCCCAAAGACGTGATGTTGATCCAACCATTCGAGAGGAGGAAATGAGACACGAAGAAGGAGAAGCGAGAAGGGGCGACGACCAAGGTGTCAAAGAAGTTCGAGGACATCGCGACGAAGAAGGAAGACCATGTGCCAAACGCAATGAAGCGAATGACGAAAAGCGGTCGAAGATGTTTGACATTTCTATGGAGATGCAAACACAAGAAGATTAAGCTTGAGGAGATGAACGTAGTTATCAAGGCATGAGTAAAAACTGTTGTTCATGAATGCGACAAACTTGGGTCCGACATAACAAAATTTGTTCAAGACTTTCGTGCTAGCATGTACAAACCCTTTGCGCAAAAGGATGGTGAAAAGGAGGCCTAAATTTGAGAATTAGGCATGCACAATTCGGACTAGGGGGCTTTCGGTATTGTTGGATGTATAAACTCACAAAACATATTGGTGCTTTCGGTACTATTGCATTTATTTACAACTATTTAAATATGAGCAGCGCTACACTTTCGTCGGGTGATAAATTGATTCGATCAGACGTCTTAACAACCGTTGCATGCCGCCCGAAATAGAGGTCTAATCTGTCTCACCAGCGGACCTTTGCAACAACTATCTTGTTGCGTTAAGAGGTTTTGCAAAAATGACCTTGTTACGAAGGTCCACCATTACAACATCTAGCTAGCCGAGACATGCCGGCTAGATGATAGTTGTTGCGCCGCCACTACACCATGGCCCGAGCGGACATCGAGCGCCGCCGATCGTCGTTGGTCCCGCACGACGACGACGACTTGTCACAACGGGTGCTTCTTTGACGTTTTCTGCAACATGGGCTATGTTTCTGAAATGTCTTATGTTGCAACGCATGGTCAGGGCTATGTTTTCAAAACAAGGCACATGTTGTGGAGAAAAACTTCACGATAAACCATTTTTTATTTCGGAAAAAAGAAAATCTTGTCATAGAAATCTTATGAAACAAGACCCATGTTGCAAAAGAAAAAAAAGGTTATGCAGGACTTATGACCAGCATGAGCGCTCGATCAGGATTGATGCGATAGCTACGCAAACGACGACTGAAGCGCATGCATCAGCCGTCTGAACGGTAATGTTTCCTTCAAATACATGATCAAATTGCTACTTCCTCCATTCCAAAATATAATGTGCTCGTGTTTCCCGAGGTCAAACTTTGACCGTAAATTTAACCAATGAGACCAACTGCGGTGGAAGAAAAAATTATATAATTGAAAGCTTCTTTCAAATACGAATTCACTGATATAATTTTTGCTCCTGCTGCAATCGGTTTTGATAATTAAATTTACGTCAAAGTTGAAGCAAATAGATAGAGGAAACACTATATTGTGAAATGGAGAGAGTATTAATTTAGATAATAAAAAAGAAGATCAGACCAAAGATGCCACAGATCGATGATGTCTAATCCGCGTGGGAGATGCCCATGCCCTGGGCTCGCCTGACCCTGCGCAAATAGGCCACGCGTCGTCTGAGAGCAGCGTTCTTCCTGCTGCGAAACTACTATACAGACGACAGTACTCCGGCCGAACACTGGACGATGTTGGATCGAACGGTGTTGTTTAGTTTTGCTTTACACATGAGCGGCTTGATGTGCTACATCGTCTGCAAATCGTCCGCGGTTTGTCGTCTGTGTAGCAGCGTTCTTCCTGCTGCGCCGCGCACCGTCCGTGAGCGCACGAGTCACGATAACCCCCGAGCCGCACCGCTCCCGCGCACGCATCCAAACCAATCAGACGCGCGGCGCGGGGCCCGGCTGCAAATTTTTTACCCGTGACTTGACCCGACGCTGCGCCGCACCGCCACCCGGCGACCTGCGCCTGCCGACCCATTGGGCCGCGCGCCGCACTGCCATACCCATACCGGAGACCCAAGGTTTCGTACCGGAGAAGACCCCCTCCTTCCCCTCCCCACAAAACAAAACGACCGCCCCTACCCCCTTCTCCCGCCCTCGCCCCTCTCCCTCTCCCCTCCCCTCCTTCCCCGGCAAGACTAGGGTTTTCAGCCACCGGTCCGCCCTCACCATGTATAACGGGGGCGACCACTACGACGGGAACGGCGGCGGCGCCGCCAACGCCAACAGCCTCTTCAGCGGCGGCGGGTTCATGCCCTCGCAGACCACCAACACCCCGGAGGGCAGCGGCGGCGGCATCACCAAGGTACGTCTTCCTAGTACCCCCGCCCAATCTCCCCTTGTTTTGTTTCCGGCCCCCAAATCTGATCACGCCCTTCCCTCCCGCCCAGACTCGCGGCGCGCAGACGCTGCTCCCGCTCACCGTCAAGCAGATTATGGACGCGTCCCAGACCAACGACGACAAGTCCAGTTTCGTTGTCAATGGCACCGAGGTGTCCACGGTACGAATCCTGCCTCTTAGCCGGGTGCTTTTTAGTTTTTTTTTTGAACACCTCTTCAGCCGGTGCTTAATGACATTGTAAATAATCGATTCTCCTTTTTGGGGAAAACAATCGTTTCTTTTGTTTGAGCACTGATTCGACTTGTTTTGTATGCTTACTGTGAAAGGTTTCACATTGTAGTTGGCAGAGCGGATTATAGTCGGACCAACATCTTCCTGGGAAAAAAAGAACCTTCCTCCGGACTGAAACATGTCCGTTCTTAAATTATTATTACTCCCTCCGATCCATATTTGTACTCGTAGGGAGTACTATATATATAAGAGGAAACGAATCTCCTCTCGTAATTTTATTTAGCCAAGCGGATTTGAAATTTGAACATATAACACTGGCCAGGTGTATTGGTTCAACTATGCAATAGGGAAAGAAACAGTACCTTGGTTAGCGTCCATATTGCATTTGCTGAAGTTCTGTAATTTCTGTTCCTCTCCTAACCACACCCACCATCTGTACTGGGGGCCTAAATGGCCTACACCAATGGGACTGCTTGCTACCAGCGTTCCCAGAGTCATGAGTTGATGTCCGTTTGATGGAAGGGATGCCGGAGGCTCTTGTGGCCTCCCTTCCACTTGTCACATATACTCCCTCTGTTCACTATTATAATATGTTTTCGGTATTTCAAGATGGACTACATACTCAATGTAATGAGTGAACAAACACACTAAGGCCTCTTTTGGTTCATAGGATAGGATTATCATAGGAATAGGAATCTTGTAGGAAATGAGATGACATGTATCTCAAATCCTAAGAGTAGGAATAGGAAACAAGATGTCATTTGGTTGACACCAAAGGAATTTTTCCATTGAGTCTAGGCTCTTTTTTATTTTCCTATGAAATGTGGAGGATAGGAACCAATCCTATGTAGGAATAGGAATCCATTCCTATGAACCAAAGGGCTCTAAAGGAAAAAATCCTATAAGAATCCTATCCTCTAGAATTCCTATGAAATTCCTCTAAACCAAAGGAGGCCTAAACCGTGTCTACATACTCCCTCCGTTTTTATTTACTCTGCATATTAGGTTTGACTGAAGTCAAACTTTGTAAAGTTTGACCAAGTTTATAGAAAAATATATAAAGATTTACCATAACAAATCTATATGATGTGAAAGTACATGCAATAACGAATCTAATTGTATTGATTTGTTATTGTATATGTTAATATTTTTGTTTATAAACTTTGTCAAAGTTTGCAAAGCTTGACTTTGACCAAAGCTAATATGCGGACTAAATAAAAACAGAGGGAGTACATCTAATTTAGAAAAAAAGTTAGAACATCTTATAATAGTAAACGGAGGGAGTACTTCCTAAGCATACACATGGCTAGTGAGCCACTGAGGCATCCCGGTTAACCATACACATGTCCCAAATTGCTAGTAAAACACTCCTGATTCAGCCAGTTAATCAGGTTGGGGCTGGCTGCAGTGCAAGTGCAAGGATTGTGCAGTCATGTACTGACGTGAAGGTATTCCGAACCTTGTGGTTTTGTGAAATGGACGCAGTTTAGAGGGCTCAATGGCAACTGACCTTTGGCTGTCTGTGTAGTGTGGTTTTGAAATGGTTTTTCTTTGAACACTTTGCTTCCTATCGAGATCGACAGAGATCAGCTCGCTGTTTATCTAATTGTTTTATTGCCCTGGATTGCAGGTTAGGCTTGTAGGACGCATGATGAATAAGGCAGAGCGGATCACAGATGTACGATTCATTCTTGATGATGGTACAGGCAGGATAGAAGTGAATCGCTGGTGAGATGTTATGTATTGATTTGGTTTGTCTACAGTCGACCAAATTTTGGAGTGTCACCCATATACGCTGTCCCTTATTTTATTTTTCCAGGGCAAATGAGACATCGGACAATACAGAAATGGGTTTAGTCAAGTAAGGACTAAAACTAATTGTCATATGATGGGAAATTGGTTTCCCATGCAATAAACTTTACGTCTTCATCTTCTTTTGTTTACAAGGGATGGTGACTATGTTATTGTCAATGGTGGACTGAAAGCCTTTCAAGGGAAGCGTCACATTGTTGCTTATTCCGTGCGGTGAGCACTCTGATCCTCCTTGTATGATATTAGAATGTGAGCTTTCAATAATTTATTTCGTTAGTTAGGCTGTGCTTGGCATTGTGATGAATTATAAAAATGTTGTTTGTCCAACAGTTTTTGCCTCTTTTATTGTTGGGTAACCACCCTTTTCCTGCCTTTATGGATACATTTTCCCACTGCAGATTATTAAATAGTGAATGTTTCTTTCTAAGTTGACTGAGAAACTCGTATTGCTAAGTCGATTGAGAAACTCATATTTCTAAATCGCAACCACAACCCTTAATCCTTTATCCAATGGACACATTTTAGAAGTATGCAATGCCAGTTGCACACTTCTACACATGAAGTTCCACAAGAAGTTCTGTGCGACTCTAGGTCTCACGATGTGCAATTTGATCAGCTTATAAATGATATTTTACGGGTCACCTTACAAATGGCCAAACTGTATGAAGTTCAGTGTTGCGCAGTTCAGCTGCTGCAAACTGAGCCTTAGTATTTTAGTGAAGTTTGCTGTATAAAGATTTGCTCTCTATTGAATCATGTCACTATAAAGGTGATTTGTATTTGTGCAGCTTTTCCATGCGCAGAAGTAGTAGAACAATTTAAATGGCTGGTGTTAGGGATAACAGTCCCTCTTACGAATCATAAATATCTAAATGTTGTAGTACACATGCACACGTATGTGATTACCGTACTTCTGAGTTCTGACCAACATACTGATATGGTGCTGTTAATATTGTTTTAGTGTCGACTGTTTCTCATCCAAATGCGTTGATATATAAGACTGAAAGTGTTTTGCTGTATGATGCATGTAAAAGCAGTTAAGATTTTCTGTGGTGGAATGTTGTCTAACCTATGAGAATATTTTCTATACCCATTTGACATTGTTCAGCTACATTTTAATACTACTTTATATGAATTCTTTGTCAGGCTTGTAACCAACTACAATGATATAACACATCACTTTCTGTACTGCATTTATGTGCATTTGGATCTTGCCAAGGCTAAGGTACTGTCATCCAAGCCTTTCTTTCTAGTAGGATTTTATTTTGTACAAACTTAACAGTATCTATGATTTCTGAAGATGCTTTCATTTCTTTGGATCTCTTATTGTTGGTAGAAATCTGCGACGCAGCCCCAAGTAACTGCTAATGCATCAACATGGAACCAAGCTCCACCCCCTAATAATCAGGTAATTTGAGGAAGTATATCATCATTTTACTAGAATCCACTGAATTGCTGTCGAACATTTTTTTCTCCTCCTTACTCAGGCCCCAACACTATCTGCATCTGGGAATGCTGGTGGGCAAGAGTTAACTGATATGGTCATGAATGTTTTTCATGACCCAGTGCTTGTGTAAGTTAACTGTGCTGCAGTGTCATGTTATGTTAGCGCTTGTGTGTTCCTTTCCATATAATTTGTACCACCTGTGTCCCCTCCGGCCCTCCCCTTCCAGGCCTCCATGGTCATGCTGATGGGAGATATATAAGCTTTTCTGCTGTATATATGCCTCAATATTGTTAGGTATTCTCTCATTTATAGAGTGGAGAACACTGACTGCATTGTGTTCCTGCAGAAACCTGGACCATGGAGTTAGTATCGCACAGGTTGCAAGCCGTCTTAACATATCAGATGCAGTTGCCAGGTATCATCACCCTTTACCCCGGCCCCTCTGAAATACTGTACATTTGACTTTCTAATAATCCTGATTTTTTTCACAGGTCGACTGTTGCACATCTTATTGATCTTGGCAACCTCTATCCAACTATCGATGACAACCATTACAAGTCTACACTGAATGGTTGATATGGCTATGTCCACGCATGCAAGCGTTAGGCTCCCCTGGAGCTATCGAAATAATATAAGCACTCTTGCAAGAGTTGTTTTTGCAGAGTGGCTTGCTGGTCCTCTAGACAGTCGCAAGGAGAGCAACTTAACGGCTAGGTTAAGTTGCATATCTAAGTACTTGCGCCTTATGTGTAATGGATATGAGTAGGTTAGATCTCTAGGTGCTTTGTGTTTGCTACTGCAGTACCTCCAGAACATCCATGCCTGTGTGACCTGCAATTAGTTTCGACTTGTTTGTGGTTATGACCTTGGTGTATGCACTCTGCCCTGCATATTGTTTCTGGATTCAGTTAATGTTTGCCCTAAAAATGCATATCATGCATCTGATTCCAAATGCTCGGTGCACCTCAAAAGAATGCAATATCAAAAAGGAGAGAAGGTTTTTGGCACCAGATTATTTTTGCCGTAGCAGATGATGTAAAACTGCTGCCAAAATACGACTGGGGGAGGCTGGAAGCTGATCTAAGGAGCTTGGCGGGGACGGTGGCGGGCAAGTTCAGTGATAGTGGCAGGAGCTTAGGGATGGCGAGGTGTGGGTGGCCGTGTTGCGAGCTCGGTGGGGACGGGTGGCCGTGGCGAACAGCACCGAAGGGTGTGATGGTCCGGCCGGCGTCGACGGGACATGGCGGCTATTTTGCGAGCTCGACGGGGTCAGGGGGCAGCTGGTCACTGAGGGATGAGGTAATATATTTATGTTGGTAGACAAGTGGGATTTATATGGTATAGAAGCTTGTGTGTGTATGGATGGTTTGATGCTCACGTGAAATAATGAGTGCAGTTCTACGCACGACGAACTAATAAGTGCAGTTCCAACGCACGACTTCAGTTGACAAAAACAAAGAAGATAGCGCTAGCACCCGCATGATAGAGCGGCGGGGTTCATGGTGGCCGGCGGAGTGAAAAGAGTTCGAAATATGCAGCATTGGAGCTAAAATTTGGGGATCATAGGGCTGGAGCTGGTGTTTTGGGTAAAAATGCACTAAACCGTGGGCAAGGCCGCAGTTTTCATATCTGTTGGAGATGCTCTTACGATCCAGATCGAACAATGTTATGGAGGAACATGTCACAACTCACAGCCGCCACAGTTACACAAGACAGACAAAATGTGAAATGCTGCTAGACCTAATACTATGTCGTTCTGCCTCTAAAGTTTTTCCTCTTCCTTTTTTACATTGTGAAGGAACAGCTACAACCGTTTCAGAAATTTGATTCGTAGGGATAATTCTCCCTTGCATGGACCCAAGTTCTGGCTTTTCTACAAAACAAGTGGCCTGGGAAGTGGCTGTAATTACATGCTGATGCTGATGCGTGGCCGTGGCTTGCCGTTGTCCCTTGTCCTCCGTAGAAGACCAGGACTGACCATGACTAGCCACCAAGGAATTTGTCCACTTTGACGTTGTCTCCTCTTGTCAAGAACTTCATGCAAATGGGAGGATTCACCTTGGCAAGGGCAAGAATGGACTGAGGCAGGGTCCAGATCCCATCCCCGCAAATCAGCCCTGAAGCGACAGCAGGTCCGTAGGCATCTGCTTTTGCCTTGTTCATCTTCTCCCAAACAAAGAGTATGAAGCTGCCCAGGAACATGTCGATCGCAAAGTATGATCCTATGTAGAAAGGTATGGCCATTGCCATAGGGAGCGGGATGAACCTCGAAAACTTGTGCGGTGTCAAGTCTCTTATCAGGTTGATGACAATAGCTGCAGCAAAGAAGATGTAGCAGAGAGTCAGGCAGTTCTCCGGAAGCGTGTTGAAGCCATCCACACCCAATATCGCCATGTTTCGGTACACAATGGCATAAGGCGCTGGGTATTCGCTGCCGCTTATGCCGATGTCGCTGAAGGCCTTGTAGAACAGCCAGAAGACACAGGGCGAAATGACACAGCCCATCGATGTGCCTATCACCTGGCTGATAAACATGGACTTTGGTGACGCCAAAGTCAAGTAACCAGTCTTGAAGTCTTGCATCAGGTCAGAGGCAGTTGACACGATGCTCATCATCACACCACACGCGGCAAGTCCTACAAGCACACCGCCATTGGCAAGGCCAGCCCATGCACCGAAGACGAAGATAGCAAGCTTGCCATAGGTGGAGGCAAGGGACCAATCAGTGAGCCCACTTCCGTAGGCATTGCAGAAGGCCAGCACAGGTGCTACCACATAGGCAACTAAAATGTAGTACCACTTGAGCTGCGGGAAGATCTGAGGAAGAGTGCCGATAGATATAGAAGCAACTACGGCATAGCCTCCATATGCAACTGCCATGGGGATTTGATCTTTCAGGAATAGTTCAGTGCGACGCTCATCATCAAAGGACATAGCTTCAGCGGTGGGGCTGCCATTGTCTGAAACAGGAAGCATGGCTTTTGAATTTTTATGAACCATTGATATGAAGCCAGCAATTGTGCGGATAAGCACCTTGACAAAGTTATACAATCCATCCCCAAGAATCAAAGCAATGGATATAAAGACCTGTAATGGTAAAGCAACCAGCAATCAAAAATCTTGGTCGCAAAACTGTTGGTTTTTTCAGACAACATTGCTGGATTTTAGCTTAGACAAAACTGAAGACAGTGGCAAGATCAGAGTGCTTACCCTGTAAGCCTGCAGCCCATGAAGACTAGATTCTGGGAGAGAAGCAGGGTACCAAATCCCCTTTTTCTTGCCAATGAGGGGCCACATTATACCCCACGAGATGATACCTCCTAGCATAACAGACACATTCACGATGTGTGGGCAGATCATGCCAACCCCAATATATGTAGGAGAGAAATCAAAGTAAAACCTGGAAGACAATAAGTTAGGTTCAGTATAGGAGACTGCCTTGGAACTACGGTAAGCAAATGTTCAGACACTAGACATTATCTTGCAGCAGGTACATAAGCATAAATAATTTCCACCATGATATAGAAGAAAAACATAGTGTAGCAAGATATAGACGTTTCTGTAGATATATTAGTTAAGTTGTTCCCAGATATTGGACAAATCATAATCAATGCTGTCAGCAGAACCAAGATAATGCCATTACTGACCTATTCTTGTAAGCTTCAAGGCCTAATGTTGGGAAGTTCTTGAAACCGCAGTCATCGCCACCACTGAAGAACCATTGGAAAAAGCCCCAGAAAAAGCTCACCATAAAGTACCTGCCCAGTATCTTCACTTGCTTCCTGAAATAAGATGGTCACTGCTGTCAGCAAAGTTTTTTGGCACTTGTATAAGCAGTAGAGAACAGAACTGTATCAACATACTTTGCAAGCTTGGCGCCCTCAGGTGTGTGAAAACCATTGATGAGATAAGCAGTTGCTGTGCCACTTGGATAGGTCAACTTGTAGTCGACAATCATGATCTGGAAGCGCAACTCAGCTGATGAGAACAAAGTTTGCTTGTATACAGTTATTTAGTAAGAACAAAGGGAGAAACATGTTGAAGGTCTTACTTTTCTCATGGGCACAAGTGCAAAAATCCCAATAAAGCTGACGAGGAAAAGAAAGCCTATCATCCATCCAAGGTGAGGTTCCTTGATGTTCCAAGGATCATTAGCCTCCGTTGCTTGCTTAGCTATTGTGTCACTCATTCCGAATAGATAACTGCCAAACCCACCTGAACCAATCGTAACAAATAAGCATATCAACATGTCAATTAGCCAAATTTATTTGTTCGTGCAAAATGACATACTAGCGAGTACAGTTTCACAAGGCAGGCAGATCGATCAGCAAAGGTAAAAAGGGTTATGTGCTGTGTGCTATCCACAAGTACAGAAATTAATCAAGCAGTTGATTTCATGCATCGAATGATGCCCTCATCCTATGATCACATATTTTTGCGAATCATCCCATGACCAATTCGAAACATAGATAATCAGTTAATCATTGCTCACCATCCTGGAAATTCCTGCTGGTGCAGTTGCAAGAGAAACAGGAACATATGCAAAAAAAATGTAAGGCTGCTGATAAGAATTTCCACATAGACCAACTTATAAACAAAGGACATTTGCTGTCAATTTTCAAATCAGCGACGTATGTGCACTGTTGCGGCGCTCTCTGTATGACATCAGTGACTATCACATGAAAGTATTCCCATATAAGCTTGAACGTACATGTAACATGGTTCCAAAATAAACCCACAGACCATACTAGTTGTTTATGTTCATGTGGACTCAATGCTTCACATGCATGCGTCATGTCTATCATAGATAAATAAATACTAGAAAACAATGAGCCGTGCATCTATCTATTTTAAGGTGAGAAGTCAAAGCAAGCACGCTCCACCATTTTCAGCTTGTCCTCAACACTAGCTGTAATTTGCCTCTCCATCCTTATCACCAGCGCCAAAACTTCAAAAGATGTTGTTGACCATTGCACCTAGTTCCTTCACTCATTCACCTATAATGAACCAACCAAAAATGGTCCCTAATTTCGTGATACTTCACAATTCAGTCAGGTGCACGCAAGGACCATCGTCTCCAACAGCTATTTCGGAAGATTAGGAGAACAAAAGGCACACTGCAGTCCACCTAACACACCTATCAAACCACAAGTCCGAATCCAAGAAGTTTCTTGTGTTGTGCTTTCCCTATCGTTGCTCTCATCATAAACCCACTTTGGAGGATTTGAATGCGACTGGTTCGTATTTTTCCTTTGGGGGCAAAAGAAACAACGGATTCCCTGATGCCCCAAGCCACCAACCCACTAGTGCAAAAACGCTATGCCCACCTCTAGCTCCTGAGCCCAGATCTGCATCGTGCTCCTCCTTATCCCCCATAGCCCAGATTACGACGAATCCCAAAGCTATCGACATACACGCACGAAGGAAATGGATTCGTCTACTGGTCAATTTATGTCAGATAAAACTTTTCATACGAAGGTAAGAGCACGAAATTGAGGCGTTGAAGCAAAGCCGACGCTGAAACTTGACATTCGCAAAACCCAATGTTCCTAGTAGCACGCTTCAATTGTACTAATTGTAACTGTAACCGAGCGTAGTGGAAGGTTGGGGGAGGTTACCGACCGCTGAAGGCGATGCCGTAGGCGGAGACGACGCATGTCTGGATGACGGTGTTCTCCTGGCGGGTGAAGGGGTGGCCGACGAGGCCCATCCGCTCGAAGGCGTTGGTCCAGAGGCGGACGAAGAAGAAGCCGAGCAGCCCCGCGGAGACGTTGAGCGAGGGGATGATCCCCGTGGTGAGGTTGAGCTTCATGACGATGACGCTGAACATGACGGCGAGCAGCGCGCTGACGACCAAGGCCCGGACCGTGAGCTGCTCCCTCCACGACGGCACCGCCTTGTCCGCGAACACCTGCTCCACCGAGGCGTCCTCGGGGCTGGCGCCGCCATTGGCGGCCTCCCCCGCGCCCTTGCCCGCGTGGCCGTGGCGGTGGCGGAGCGCGGTCCCCGCCGCCTCCGCCACCTCGTCGTCCCCGGTGGCGCCGTGGGCGGTGGTGCGCGTGGCCATTGGCTTGGCCGCTCGGACTCGCGGTCGTGGTGGTGCTTGCTTCGTTGGAGTGGTGGTGGTGGTGGTGGGGGGGCGCGATGGCTACGGCCCGGCCCCGGCGTCAGGCGTGAGCTGTCTGCGCTGCGCTGTGCCGGGCAATATTTATTGGGGGTGTGGCCCGTGCGGCAGCGGGTGCTGTGCCGTGGGGGGTGGCGTCCCCCGAGGCGCTTGGCGACCGTCGCGATGGGATCGGACGGCGCAGGATTGCTGGTGGCCGGGTAGTATATTTGATTTGATTTGATTTGTCGTCTCCACGATGCATGGGCCGGCCGAACCGCACGCACCGTTTCTTATCGAACTCGTTCCTTCCTATGGCGTGCTCCTGCCACAGCGACGCCTTCCCGAATCAAATCAATTCAAACGATATAATAGCAGATTGTAATCTCTCTCTCTCTCTCT
>NC_041390.1:450066985-450102936 GCF_002162155.2 Triticum dicoccoides | reverse complement strand
TCTCTCTTAATCCATAGAGGTAGAGGAACGATCTAGTACTATTACATTTGCGGTTTCTTATGTTAGCTGGTGATGTTGTGATGTACTTGATCCCAGCTCTCGTTAATTAGTTAGTTGATTATTAGTGGAGTTATGAGCTCAGCATATACTAGGCATTATGCCGCGTTCACGTACGTCTTGGGAGAACTATGCCGTGTTCACGCTGAGGTCTGTGTGCTATGTTCGTGGCCGTATCATTTGCGCGTGTAACGTTCGTACGCAGTCTCTTTTCTTCATTTGCTCTCGCCGTCAATCATTGCGAGGCAGAACCAGCCGTAGCCTCCTTGGTTATCTCGTCGAGCCATCTGGAGACAGGAAGCACCGCGACGTAACGCAACATGGTGTTTGAAATGATTTTTGTGATGCCCGCGAAATGGAGCGCATCTCGAAAAACTATCGTTTGCATCTCCCGAGTGGATCAGCCGTTCCCGTTATGGACCAGGGACCAACCGTTTTTCGCCCAGGCTCGTCGTCGTTGCCTCCCATCTCGGAGCTTGATACGGCAGGATCACGCCACTCGTTGATTTGTGTGGCTGGGCACGCCGCGCATTGTGCCGCGTATATCTTGGGAGACTATGCCGTGTTATTGCACCAACGGGCAGCCCGCAAATTTTCTCATGCATTCATGCGTGGACAGGGAATCAGTCCGCAGACACAAAAGCCGTCATCCAACGCTGGCCGCATACATTTTCATTTTTTTTAACAAACTGGATGAAGTTCATGCAAACTTGGCCGGATTTCATATAAACAGGATGAAAATGGTTATATTTTGGACATATTTAAACTAAAAGGGTAAAATTATGTGCATGTACAGTCGTGCGGAGCTCCACTGGCACGGCACAGATACACTACACTAGTCTACGTCCGTCCGCGGCAGATCCCTTTCTCTTCCCCATGTCCGGCAGCCCGCTAACCAGACTGCCGAAGTCCCGGAGGCATCTTCTTCCACCGTATCTTTCCTATGTCCAGCTACATCGTTCATCAGAGTGGCGAAAGAGGGTGCTTCAACCGAAGGGGAAGGTGCTTCCGTGGAGCCCACACGGCGCGCCCATGATGGTCTGAGATAAAGACCAGACAGGTGACCCGTACAAGCCGACGATACATCGACGGTGGCCTTCATGGGATAAAAGCGGCGGCGGCCTACCGTATTCCACTTCTTCTCATTGATGACGGCGGGCACAGGCATGCTGGTCGACATCCCCGCAACCGGCTTCTTTCTTTGCGTGCATGGCACGGGTACGCGCGCGTTGACGGCGGGTGGCGCGGTTGCAGGCACTGGAGGTGACGATGCCCGTGCCGGCGTGCTCCCCGTCGTGCCGGGATGGAGAAACTCGTCACTCCTCCATGAGCCGGCTTCGGGCGGCAACTTGCTCCGTCGGGCTAGGCGAGAGAGGTAGAGCAGCGAGCTGCCTCGCTCGTATCCGCTGGGCTCGGCAGGCCACCCAGCTGGCTTTCATGCCGGAGAACTGTTTTTCCTGCCCGTTTCTGAAAGGACGTGTGGTCGGAGTAGGTTTCTAAGTTTCCACGCGGGTTTAATGGAGGCGTTTGAATGCGGCGAGGAGGCATGTTCAGCCAGGCGTGCAGCGGGTGGCGCCCTCGGCTCACACGTCGCTTCAATGGCAGAGGCAGTGAGAGGTCGCGTCCGCCCTGAGCTGCCTTAAATGTGGAGCGAGGCGCTCTACACTGGCATGAATGCGGGCAGCTAGCGCCGGGTGGGAACGCGCACGGGCGAGGGAGGAGTGATTTTGATGGGCCAGGGCGGTCAGAAGCGGGCGTGACAGCGGTCCGGACTCCCGCAAAGCCCCCCCATGTTTATTTGCGGTTTGCGGGAGAAAACGGATCCGGGCCGCGCCGCGGGCCGATAAAGGACCGCATTGGATGACTTCCGTGGTCCGAACGGTTGTGTGAGGTTTGCGGGTCGGCGTTGGAGATGCGCCCGCAAAGTCCATGAACATGGGGCTAGTCCGCGGACATGAATGTAGGAGCAGGTCATTCAACGATGTCTGCATACATTTAAAACACCATTTCAACAAATGGATGAAATTCGTGCAAATATGACAGATTTTCATATAAACCGGACGAGATTCAGCAAACACACCAGATTTTCATTACATTTTGAACATTTAGAACCAAAAAAATCCCAACCCTAAACCTATCCTACGGCGGCGACCGGTTGTCATCCACTTCCTTTCTATTCCACGTCGGCGACCACCTCCTCCATCTCCCGTCTCCATGAACTGCGGCGGTAAGACCCGTGAGTGAAGCTGTGGTCTCTGGCGAGAAAGAGTAGAACACAGGAGACAGACTAGCCCACATGAGACACAAGGACCTCCCCCTCTTGCCCTATTCTTCCTCGGAGGAGTCCGCGACCTGTCCATCGTCGGTGGACGTGAGGTCCAAGGTCAAAATGGTGGCGATGGCATTGTCGTCGTCCAACCGGGCCGCCCGATAGTTTGTGAAGGAAATATGCCCTAGAGGCAATAATAAAGTTATTATTTTATATTTCCTTATTCATGATAAATGTTTATTATTCATGCTAGAATTGTATTGATCGAAAACCTTAATAGATGTGTGAATACATAGACTAACACTGTGTCCCTAGTGAGCATCTACTTGACTAGCTCGTTAATCAAATATGGTTAATGTTTTCTAACCATGGACATGAGTTGTCATTTGATAACGGGATCACATCATTAGGAGAATGATGTGATGGAAATGACCCATCCGTTAGCTTAGCATATTGATCGTTCAGTTTTATTGCTTTTGCTTTCTTCATGTCAAATACATATTCCTTCGACTATGAGATTATGCAACTCCTGGATACCGGAGGAATACCGTGTGTGCTATCAAACATCACAACGTAACTCGGTGATTATAAAGATGCTCTACAGGTATCTCCGAAGGTGTTTGTTGGGTTGGCATAGATCGAGATTAGGATTTGTCACTCCGAGTATCGGAGAGGTATCTCTGGGCCCTTCGGTAATGCACATCACAAGAAGCCTTGCAAGTAAAGTGACTAAGGAGTTAGATGCGGGATGATGTATTACAGAACGAGTAAAGAGACTTGCCGGGTAACGAGATTGAACTAGGTATGTAGATACTGACGATCGAATCTCGGGCAAGTAACATACCGGTGACAAAGTGGAATAACGTATGTTGTCATAACAGTTCGACCGTTAAAGGTCTCCGTAGAATATGTAGGAGCCAATATGAACATCCAGGTTCCGCTATTGGTTATTGACCGGAGAGGTGTCTCGGTCATGTCTACATAGTTCTCGAACCTGTAGGGTTGATACGTCTCCAACGTATCTACAATTTTTGATTGTTCCATGCTATTATATTATATTATCCATCTTGGATGTTTTATATGCATTTATATGATATTTTATATGAATTTTGTGACTAACCTATTAACCTAGACCCAGTGCCAGTTTTTGTTTTTTCCTAGTTTTTGAGTTTTACAGAAAAGGAATATCAAACGGAGTCCAAACGAGTTGAAAATTTATGGTGATTTTTATGGACTAGAAGAAGCCCCCGAAGCAAAAGAGTTGGGCTAGAAGAGTCCCGAGCCAACCACAAGGGTGGAGGGCGCGCCCTACCCCCCGGGAGGGTGCTCCACCCTTGTCGTTGACTCGTGGACTCCCCTGACTTGTTTCCGACACCAAAAATTCCTATAAATATAGAAACCCCCAGAAATAAACCTAGATCAGGAGTTCTGCCGCAGCAAGCCTCTGTAGCCACGAAAAACTAATCGGGAGCCCGTTCCGGCACCCTGCCGGAGGAGGAAACCGTCACTGGAGGCCATCTTCATCATCACAGTGCTCTCCATGACGAGGAGGGAGTAGTTCATTCTCGGGGCTGAGGGTGTGCTCCCCCTCTATCTTCTTGTGATGAGTTGAGTTTTACCTTTGAGGTTTCACTATTATCGGATTGAATACTATTATGGATTTGAGAACACTTGATGTATGTCCTGCGTGGGATACCCGTGGTGACAATGGGGCATTCTATTGATTCACTTGATGTATGTTTTGGCACTCAACTCACGGATTCCCGAGGTGACATTGGGGTAATCTATGCATAGGGGTTGATGCGCGTTTTCGTCCTTGTTTCTCCGGTAGGAATCTTGGGGCACTCTTTGAGGTTCTTTATGTTGGATTGAATATTATGAATCTAAAGTTGTTTAATGTATATCGTATAATTGACCCATGGATACTTGTGGTGACATTAGGGTTGATTGATGTGTATCATATGGTGTTATTTTACTATGAACTCTAGGGTTGTTTGTGACACTTATAGGAATAGCTCAATGGATTGATCAGAAAGAATAACTTTGAGGTGGTTTCGTACCCTACAAGCAATTTCATCTTATGTTCTCCGTGATAGGAACTTTGGAGTGACTGTTGTCGCACGCTGAGGGATTGCCATATGATCTAATTATTTTATCATTGTTGAGAGAACTTGCACTAGTGAAAGTATGAACCCTAGGCCTTGTTTCTAAGCATTGCAATACCGTTTTCGCTCACTTTTGTTACTGGTTACCTTGCTGTTTTTATATTTTCAGATTACAAAAACCTATATCTACCATCCATATTGCACTTGTATCACCATTTCTTCACCGAACTAGTGCACCTATACAATTTACCATTGTATTGGGTGTGTTCGGAACACAAGAGACTCTTTGTTATTTGGTTGCAGGGTTGTTTGAGAGAGACCATCTTCGTCCTACGCCTCCCACGGATTGATAAACCTTAGGTCATCCACTTGAGGGAAATTTGCTACTGCCCTACAAAACTTTGCGCTCGGAGGCCCAACATGAGTCTACAAGAAGAAGGTTGTGTAGTAGACATCAAGCTCTTTTCTAGCACCGTTGCTGGGGAGTTAGTGCTTGAAGGTATATCTTTAGATCTTGCAATCGAATCTTTTAATTTCTTGTTTTATCACCAGTTTAGTCTATAAATGAAAACTAAAAAAATTGAATTGAGGTTGCCTCATATGCTTCATCTTTTTAATGTCTTTCGTGAAAATAAGGATCCCGATAATTGTGCCAAAGTGTTATAAGAAGAATGCATTAAAATATTTGGCACTAAATCTTTGAATGATGAGCATGATTGCAATGTTGTTAGTATGAATTCTTTGAATATCCATAATGCTAATGATATGCAAAGCCATAAGCTTGGGGATGCTATGTTTGATGAAGATGATATTTTTTGTCCCCCAAGTTTTGATGAGCAAATTTATTATGATGATAGCATGCCTTCTTTTTATGGTGATTATATTGATGAAAGTTGGTTTGGAAGAGTGTCAACTCTAGGTAATGATCCCATTATTTTGGAGGGTGTTGACTCTTATAATATTTATGGAAGTGGATTTGGAGAGGTAATGACTTTATTTAGTGATGAATCCACTATTTCGGAAGAGGTTCCAATTGATTATGGGGACAAAGTTGCTATCTATGATGATTATTGTGATGACTTGTATGCTATAAAGAATAATGATAACCATGAAACTTTTCATCATGATTTTAATTTTCAATTCGATTATGTCTCACATGATAGTTATTTTGTTGAGTTTGTTCCCACTATTATGAATGAGAAGAATTTTGCTTATGTGGAGAGTAGTAAAATTTCTATGCTTGTGCATCGTGAAAATAATGCTTTATGTGATGGTTATATCGTTGAATTCATTCATGATGCTACTGAATATTATTATGAGAGAGGAACATATGCTTGTACATTTTGCAATAATATCAAGTTTCCTTTCTATGTGTTGAAAATCTTGAAGTTTTGCTTGTTTCACCTTCCTATGCTAGTTGATTCTTATTCCCATAAGTTGTTTGCTCACAAACTCCCTATGCATAGGAAGTGGGTTAGAATTAAATGTGCTATTCATATGCTTCCTGATGCTCCCGCTATGTTTCAATTCTTATCTTTTATGTGAGCATCATTGAATTCGTCATGCCTAGCTAAAAAGGCATTAAAGAAAATCGCTTATTGGGAGACAACCCAATATTTTTTCCTACTGTTTTTGTGTGTTCACATGATTATGCTACTGTAGTAATCATGTTTTATAGATTTTGTTTCAATAAACTGCCAAGTAAGACCTTTGGGATGATCTATGGTGATAGTTGATTTGATCTTGCTGAAAAACAGAAACTTTTGTGCTTAGGAAAATAATTCTCATTTTTAACAAAAGCGTGATAAAATACTGATTCTTTTTGCAGAAGATTATTAAACAAATTTCTCAGGTTGTCCTAATTTTTCAGAATTTTTGGAGTTACAGTCTTCGAAAGTTACAGATTGCTACAGACTGTTCTATTTTTGACAGATTCTGTTTTCTATGTGTTGTTTGCTTATTTTGATGAATCTATGAGTAGTATCGGAGGGTATGAACCATGGAGAAGTTGGAATACAGTAGATATTACACCAATATAAATAAAGAATGAGTTCACAACAGTGCCAAAAGTGGTGATCTATTTTCTTATACTAACGGAGCTTATGAGATTTTCTGTTGAGTTTTGTGTTGTGAAGTTTTCAAGTTTTGGGTGAAGTTTCAATGGACTACGGAATAAGGAGTGGCAAGAGCCTAAGCTTGGGGATGCCCAAGGCACCCCAAGATAATATTCAAGGACAACCAAGAGCCTAAGCTTGGGGATGCCCCGGATGGCATCCCCTCTTTCGTCTTCGTTCATCGGTAACTTTACTTGGGGCTATATTTTTATTCACCACATGATATGTGTTTTGCTTGGAGCGTCATTTTCTTTTATTAGGATTTGCTTGCTGTTTGAATAAAATATTAAGATCTGAAATACTTAAATGAGAGAGAGTCTTCACATAGCTAAATAATTATTTGACTACTCATTGATCTTCACTTATATCTTTTTGGAGTACTTTGTCATTTACTCTCGTTCTTCACTTATATCCCATGAGTAAATGGTTGAATGAATTGAATATCATAAATCTGAATTTGTATATGTTTCATATGCTTATACCATGGGGAGTAATGACTTCACATTTAATAAGTGGAGGTGGTAAATTTATTGAAAGTTAGCAAACATAGTATTGGTCACTTGAACAATTCATGAAAGAATATTGAAGGAAGAGAGATTTCACATATAAATATACTATCTTGGACATCTTCAATGATTGTGAGCCCCATTAATTATTTTCAAGCTTGATCAAATTAGTTGAAGTTGGACAAGCAAGACAACTTAATGAGTTATGTTTGGGTATATTTGTATAGAATTTATATTGTTATGGATCCTCCGACATGTGGTGCTTGCTTTTTAGAATCTTTTGCTAGCCAAAATTTCTGTACTAAGTAGAGATACTACTTGTGCATCCAAAAACCCTTGAACCAAGTTTCTTCCATGAGTGTCCACCAAATCTACCTATATGCGGTATTTACCTGTCGTTCCAAGTAAATTTGCATGTGCCAAACTCTAAACCTTCAAATGATAATATGTTTTGTATGCCTGAATCGCTCATATAGCGACTAGGGGCTATTAGTATCTTCCATGCTAGGTGGGTTATTCTCACGTTGAGTGGACTCCGCTCATCATTCACGAGAAAATGGATGGTTACCGGGATGCCCAGTTCCATGCTCAAATCAAATCAAAATTTAATTGCAAACAAAACTCCCCCAGGATTGTTGATAGTTGGACGGTACCCATTGTTTCGGACCAGCCGTGGAATGTGCTTGTTGGTGGTGGGGGAGTAAATTTTTTACCATTTTGTTTGGGAACCTCCTATAATGTGTCTAGCATGGAAGATAGTGAGAACTCTTGGTTGCTATGTTGACAATGAAAGCATACCTCTCAAAATTATTTTCATCTCTGTTTTAAAAGCTTTGAGCTATGGCACCTCTGCAAATCCCTGCTTCCCTCTGCGAAGGGCCTATCTTTTACTTTTATGCAAGAGTCAGTAGTATTCCTTCTCATTCCAACCTACTCTTTAGTTGGCAAGCATCATGTGATGGGGAAAGATCTAAGAATATATGGCCATTCAAATATATTTGATCATGAATTATTATTGTTGACAATTATCTATATGATAAATAAGTTGGGAGGCGAAACATTAAGCCCCTATCTTTCTTTGTGTTCAATGGATGCTATTTGTTCTAAAAATATGCTTTGAGTGGTAGCAATCATGGAAGACTATATGATAGTTGAGTATGAGGGATTTGCTAAATCAAAGCTCTTACATAGACCCTTCCTGAAAATAAGATGAATTGCAATTGTTTGATGACCGAGAACATAGTTTATTAGTTTTCAAGAAAGTTTATGATGTATGCTTCAACATGTGAATAGCTTGGTACTTGATCGTGAGAAGCTTTGTGATATGAACTACTATTATGATATATAATGATGCTAGAAAAAGTGATTAAAATTATTATTGATCAAACATGTGTACTTGATAGCATTCCACATCAAAAAATATGTTTTTATCATTTACCTACTCGAGAACGAGCAGGAATTAAGCTTGGGGATGCTTGATACGTCTCCAACGTATCTATAATTTTTGATTGTTCCATGCTATTATATTATCCATCTTGGATGTTTTATATGCATTTATATGCTATTTTATATGATTTTTGGGACTAACCTATTAACCTAGAGCCCAGTGCCAGTTTCTGTTTTTTCCCTTATTTTTGAGTTTTACAGAAAAGGAATATCAAACGGAGTCCAAACGAGCTGAAAATTTATGGTGATATTTTATGGAACATAAGAAGCCCCCGAAGCAAAAGAGTTGGGCCAGAAGAGTCCCGAGCCAACCACAAGGGTGGAGGGCGCGCCCTACCCCCCAGGAGGGTGCTTGATAACCCACAAGTATAGGGGATCAATTGTAGCCTCTTTCGATAAGTAAGAGTGTCGAACCCAACGAGGAGCTAAAGGTAGAACAAATATTCCCTCAAGTTCTATCGACCACCGATACAACTCTACGTACGCTTAACGTTTGCTTTACCTAGAACAAGTATGAAACTAGAAGTACTTTGTAGGTGTTTTTGGATAGGTTTGCAAGATAGTAAATAGCACGTAAATAAAAGCTAGGGGCTGTTTTAGGTAAAGAAGCAATAAATTTAGTATAGCGAGTGTGGAAAAGTGGTGGTAGGAGTTCGAAATTGTCCCTAAGCAATTGACTATGTTACTAGACCGATAGCAAGTTTTATGTGGGAGAGGCCACTGCTAGCATGTCATCCCTGACTTGGAATTCTATGCACTTATGATTGGAACTATTAGCAAGTGATAACCCACAAGTATAGGGGATTGCAACAGTTCTCGAGGGTAGAGTATTCAACCCAAATTTATTGATTGGACACAAGGGGAGCCAAGGAATATTCTCAAGTATTAGCAGCTGAGTTGTCAATTCAACCACACCTGGAAACTTAATATCTGCAGCAAGGTATTTAGTAGCAAACTAATATGATAGTAGTGGTAACGATGGTAAAAGGTAACGGTAGCAAAAGTAATGTTTTTGGGTTTTGTAGTGATGGTAACAGTAGCAACGGAAAAGTAAATAAGCGAAGAACAATATATGGAAAAGCTCGTAGGCATTGGATCGGTGATGGAGAATTATGCCAGATGCGATCGATCATGTAACAGTCATAACCTAGGGTGACACAGAACTAGCTCCAGTTCATCAATGTAATGTAGGCATGTATTCTGAATATAGTCATACGTGCTTATGGAAAAGAACTTGCATGACATCTTTTGTCCTACCCTCCCGTGGAAGCGGGGTCCTATTGGAAACTAAGGGATATTAAGGCCACCTTTTAATAGAGTACCGGACCATAGCATTAACACATAGTGAATACATGAACTCCTCAAACTATGGTCATCACCCGTAAGTATCCCGATTATTGTCACTTCGGGGTTAGCGGATCATAACACATAATAGGTGACTATGGACTTGCAAGATATGATCAAGAACTCTCATATATTGATGAAAACATAATAGGTTCAGATCTGAAATAATGGCACTCGGGCCCTAGTGACAAGCATTAAGCATAGCAAAGTCATAGCAACATCAATCTCAGAACATAGTGGATACTAGGGATCAAACCGTAACAAAACTAACTCGATTACATGATAAATCTCATCCAACCCATCACCGTCCAGCAAGCCTATGATGGAATTACTCACGCACGGTGGTGAGCATCATGGAATTGGTGATGGAGGAAGGTTGTTGATGATGATGGCGACGAATTCCCCTCTCCGGAGCCCCGTGCGGACTCCAGACCAGCCCTCCCGAAAGAGATTAGGGGTTGGCGGCGGCTCCGTATCGTCAAACGTGATGAATCCTTCTCTCTGATTTTTTCTCCCCGAACACGAATATATGGAGTTAGAGTTGAGGTCGGTGGAGCGTCAAGGGGCCCACGAGGCATGGGGTGCGCCTAGGGGGTAGGGCGCGCCCCCACCCTTGTGGTCAGGGTGTGGGCCCCCTGACGTGGATCTTTCTTCCAGTATTTTTTATATATTCCAAAAATAATCTCTGTTGATTTTCAGGTCATTCCGAGAACTTTTATTTCTGCACAAAAATAACACCATGGCAATTCTGCTGAAAACAGCGTCAGTCCGGGTTAGTTCCATTCAAATCATGCAAGTTAGAGTCCAAAACAAAGGCAAAAGTGTTTGAAAAAGTAGATACGTCGGAGACGTATCAGCAAGCATCCGCAACTACTAATGTTCATTAAGGTAAAACCCAACAATAGCATTAAGATATATTGGTCCCGCTTCAATCCCGTATGCATCAATTTCTATGCTAGGTTGAAGCTTCTGTCACTCTTGCCCTCCAATACATAGTCCTATCAACATACAACTAACCCTATGGTGTGATCCACACGTGCGCTCATATGATGGGCACCAAAGGACAACAACATAACCACAAGCAAATTAAATCAATCATAGTAATTCACCAATCACCGATAGGACAACGAAAATCTACTCAGACATCATAGGATGGCAACACATCATTGGATAATAATATGAAGCATAAAGCACCATGTTCGAGTAGAGGGTACAGAGGGTTGCGGGAGAGTGGACCACTGTAGATAGAGGGGGAAGGTGATGGAGATGTTGGTGGAGATGGCGGAGGTGTTGTGAAGATCGCGGTGATGATGATGGCCCCGGCGGCGTTCCGGCGCCACCAGAAGAGAGGGGGAGAGGGGCCCCCTTCTTCTTCTTGCTTGACCTTCTCCCTAGATGGGAGAAGGGTTTCCCCTCTGGTCCTTAGCCTCCATGGCATGGGAGGGCCGAGAGCCCCTCCGAGATTGGATCTGTCTCTCTGCCTCTCTCTGTTTCTGTGCTCTGGGATTCTGCCCTTTCACTGTTTCTTATATATCCGGAGATCCGTAACTCCGATTGGATTGAAACCTTCGCCCCGATTTTTCTCCGAAAATTAGCTTTCTTGCGGACAAATAAGAGCAGCAACCACCTTACGGGGGGGGGAGGGGGGCACGAGGGTCAGGGGCGCGCCCAGGGGGCAGGCGCGTCCCCCTGCCTCATGGCCCCCTCGGGCACCTTCTCGCGTTGATTCTTCTTCCCATATCTCACAAATATTCCAAAAATATTCTCCATCCGTTTTTATTCCGTTTGGACTTCTTTTGATATGGATTTTCTGCGAAACAAAAAAATGCAACAAACAGGAACTGGAACTGGGCACTAGATCAATATGTTAGTCCCAAAAATAGTATAAAAAGTTGCCAAAAGTATATGAAAGTTGTAGAATATTGGCATGGAACAATAAAAAATTATAGATACGACAGAGACGTATCAGCATCCCCAAGCTTAATTCTTGCTCGTCCTCGAGTAGGTAAATGATAAAAAGGATAATTTTTGATGTGGAATGCTACCTAGCATAATCTTGATCATGTAATCTAATCATGGCATGAATATTAAGACACGAGTGATTCAAAGCAATAGTCTATCATTTGACATTAAGATAATAATACTTGAAGCATACTAATAAAGCAATCATGTCTTTTCAAAATAAGATGGCCAAAGAAAGTTATCCCTACAAAATCATATAGTCTGGCTATGCTCCATCTTCACCACACAAAATATTCAAATCATGCACAACCCCGATGACAAGCCAAGCAATTGTTTCATGCTTTTGATGTTCTCAAACCTTTTCAACTTTTCACGCAATACATGAGCGTGAGCCATGGACATAGCAATATAGGTGGAATAGAATATGATGATGGAGGTTGAGTGGAGAAGACAAAAAGGAAGAAATTCTCACATCGACGCGGCTAATCAATGGGCTATGGAGATGCCCATCAATTGATGTCAATGCGAGGAGTAGGGATTGCCATACAACGGATGCACTAAGAGCTATAAGTGTATGAAAGCTCAAACTGAAAACTAAGTGGGTGTGCATCCAACTTGCTTGCTCATGAAGACCTAGGGCATTTGAGGAAGCCCATCATTGGAATATACAAGCCAAGTTCTATAATGAAAATTCCTACTAGTATATGAAAGTGATAACTCAAGAGACTCTCTATATGAATAACATGGTGCTACTTTGAAGCACAAGTGTGGTAAAAGGATAGTAACATTGTCCCCTCTTTTTTACTTTTTTGCGGGCTTCTTGGCCCCCTTTTTTATTTAGTCTTCTTTAGCCTCTCTTTTTTTCTTTTTTTTTCATGGGGCAATGCTCTAATAATGATGATCATCACAATTTTATTTACTTACAACTCAATACTAGAACAAAGATATGACTCTATATGAATGCCTCCGGCGGTGTACCGGGATGTGTAATGATCTAGCGTAGCAATGACATCAAAAACGGACAAGCCATGAAAACATCATGCTAGCTATCTTACGATCATGCAAAGCAATATGACAATGAATGCTCAAGTCATGTATATGATGATGATGGAAGTTGCATGGCAATATATCTCGGAATGGCTATGGAAATGCCATGATAGGTAGGTATGGTGGCTGTTTTGAGGAAGATATAAGGAGGTTTATGTGTGATAGAGCGTATCGTATCACGGGGTTTGGATGCATTGGCGAAGTTTGCACCAACTCTCGAGGTGAGAAAGGGTAATGCACGGTACCGAAGAGGCTAGCAATGATGGAAGGGTGAGAGTGCGTATAATCCATGGACTCAACATTAGTCATAAAGAACTCACATACTTATTGCAAAAATCTATTAGTCGTCGAAACAAAGTACTACGTGCATGCTCCTAGGGGGATAGATTGGTAGGAAAAGACCATCGCTCGTCCCCGATCGCCACTCATAAGGAAGACAATCAATAAATACCTCATGCTCCAACTTTGTTACATAACGGTTCACCATACGTGCATGCTACGGGAATCACAAACTTCAACACAAGTATTTCTACAATCCACAACTACCCACTAGCATGACTCTAATATCACCATCTTTATATCGCAAAACTATTGCAAGGAATCAAACATATCATATTCAGTGATCTACAAGTTTTATGTAGGATTTTATGACTAACCATGTGAATGACCAATTCCTGTCATCCCTCTAAATAGATATAAGTGAAGCAAGAGAGTTTAATTCTTTCTACAAAAGATATGCCCACGCTCTAACAAATATAAGTGAAGCAAAAGAGCATTCTATAAATGGCGGTTTTCTATGTGAAGAGAAATAGGCAATCCAAACTTCAAAAGATATAAGTGAAGCACATGAAGCATTCTATAAAGCCATACTCAAAAGATATGTAACACCCACAATGCGGCTATATCTCCCACGTGTCGGGGCACGACTTAGAGGCATAGCCGCATAGTAGGCATGTCGCAAGAGGGGTAATCTTCACACAATCCCATGTACTGAATAGAAAGGGATAAAGAGTTGGCTTACAGTCACCACTTCACACAAATACAAGTTAAACATACATCATCCAGAATACAATCAAGGTCCGACTACGGAACCAAAATAAAAGAAGACAACCCCAAATGCTAGATCCTCGATCGCCCCAACTGGGCTCCACTACTGATCTAAAGGAAAACGAAACAACACAACGAACACGATCTTCATCGAGCTCCCACTTGAGCTCAGTTGCATCATCTGCACTGACATCATCGGCACCAGCAACTGTTTGGAAGTATCTGTGAGCCACGGGGACTCAGCAATCTCACACTCGCGAGATCAAGACTATTTAAGCTTATGGGTAGGAAAGGGTAGCGAAGTAGAGCTGCAGCAAGCACTAGCATATATGGTGGCTAACATACGCAAATAAGAGTGAGAAGAGAAGCAATGCAACGGTCGTGAACTAGAAGTGATCCTGAAACTACTTACGCACAAACATAACTCCAAAACCGTGTTCACTTCCCGGACTCCGCCGAAAAGAGACCATCACGGTTACACACGCGGTTGATTCATTTTAAACAAGTTAAGTGTCAAGTTCTCTACAACCGGATACTAACAAATTCCCATCTGCCCATAACCGCGGGCATGGCTTTCGAAAGTTCAAAACCCTGCAGGGGTGTCCCAACTTAGCCCATCACAAGCTCTCACGATCAACTAAGGATATTCCTTCTCCCAGGAAGACCCGATCAGACTCGGAATCCCGGTTACAAGACATTTCGACAATGGTAAAACAAGACCAACAAGACCGCCCGATGTGTCGACATCCCGATAGGAGCTGCACATATCTCGTTCTCAGGGCAACACCGGATGAGCAATCCGTACAACTAAAACCAGCCCTCAAGTTTCCCCGAGGTGGCGCTGCAAGGGGCTCTAGTTCGGACCAAACTTAGACAAGCACTAGCCGGGGGGGGGGGTTAAAATAAAGATGACCCTCGGGAGAGCGACTCCCAAGGGAAAAATAGGTGGTGGTGAGGCAAATGGTAAAACCAAGGTTGGGCCTTGCTGGAGGAGTTTTAATCAAAGCGAACTGTCAAGGGGTCCCCATAACACCCAACCGTGTAAGGAACGCAAAATCAAGGAACATAACACCGGTATGACGGAAACTAGGGCGGCAAGAGTGGAACAAAACACCAGGCATAAGGCCGAGCCTTCCACCCTTTACCAAGTATATAGATGCATTAGTTAAAATAAGAGATATTGTGATATCCCAACAAAACCATGTTCCAACATGGAACAAACTCCATCTTCACTTGCAACTAGCAACGCTATAAGAGGGGCTGAGCAAAGTGGTAACATAGCCAAACACCGTTTGCTAGGAAAGGAGGGTTAGAGGCTTGACAAGGCAATATGGGAGGCATGATATAGCAAGTGGTAGGTATCGCGGCATAGCAATAGATCGAGCAACTAGCAAGCAAAGATAGAAGTGATTTCGAGGGTATGGTCATCTTGCCTGAGATCCCGCAAGGAAGAAGAGCGAGTCCATGAAGAAGACAAACGGGCGTAGTTCGAACGGATCCTCACAAACGCGACGTTATCAGAACTAACCCGAAGAAGCAACACCGAAAAGAAGAAAACAACATAGTAAACAAACATCACATAATCAACATGGCATGATGCACAACCAAGTATGATGCATGTCTGGTTTAATGAAGCATGGCATGGAAAAGTGCACAAACAAAACTACAAATTAAGTGGAGCTCAATATGCAACGAGGTGCATACTGACGAAACACCACATGACTTATTTAGTTCGATCTTGTTTATGTACCCAACAATATTAAATGTTTATTAACATGGCAAGAGGTGGAGCGTAAGTAAACTACCTATCTAGGCAAGTTTAAATGAGGCCGGAAATAACAAACACAATTCCAGAAAATCCTCATGTGCATAATATGAATTTGGTACTGTTCTGCCCTAAACCATATTTTATAGTTTTTAAACATGCAAGAAAAGTGCACCATGTTAAACTAGGCATTTTTCTACCCCATTTACATATGGAGTTTATTTAAAACCGAGCTACGGTTATTTAGTTACGAATTAAAGCATTTTAGCATGGCAATTAAGCAAATACATGCAAACAACAGTTTAAACATTTCAGACATGCATGAAAGTTGGATATTATTAATCTACACATAATTCTAAGCATCTTTCATATATAACTTATTTTAATATGATGCATGGTTGGTGAGTTATAATATGCATGATGTTGGAGGACTTTTCTGCAAAACTGTAGTCTCTGGATAAATGATTAAAACGTTATATGGGCCGAATCTGTTGGACCAACAGTGCACAGGGAAAAAAAGGGGAGGGCGCTCATGGGTGGCCTCACCATGGGCCAAGCCCAGGCTGAAGAGAGGCCAAGCAGGCCTGCTCGCTCGCTGGATCGGGTCGAGACGGGCGCGGTCAACGCGAGCGGGGCGAGCAGGCGCGGGATGAGCGAGCTCCTACTCGTTGTAGAGGAAGCAGAGATTGCGGTAGGCGATGGCGAAGCAGGGGACGTCGCGCGATAGCTCAAGGGAGTCGCAGCGGCGAAGGACTCCGGCAAGAAAGGGCTCGTGGAGGAAGGGTGATCCGGCGGGGATCCGAAGGGCGGCGACGAGGAAAAACGGTGGCCACGGTGGTCTCCTGTACGAACAAAAAGAGATAAAGCTCAGAGAGTTGCGTGAGATGGGAGGGAGAGCAAAAGGGAAAGAACGAAAGGGAGAAGGAGAGGGACGGTGAGGCCCGGCCTGGTCATGGTCGAGGCGAAGCAGAGGCTGGGCGCTGGCCTTGGCGATTGGCGCCCACGACGTCGCCTGTTGCCTGAAGAACAAAGGAAGGGGGATTCAGAGAAGAAAACTGGGAAGTGAAGAAGAAAAAGACGGCGAGGGAGATGGCAGGGGAAAGAAGGAAGCAAGGGTAGTGCGGGGCACCTGTCTGCTCGTCGGGGACTCGCCGGAGCAGCGAAGCAAGGTCGGGGCCGGCAGGGAGGCGGCGCTGCAGAGCTGCTAGTGGCGGAGGAGCTCGGGCATGAGCTCCTGCTCAAGGAAGATGACGGGGAGGCAACAGAGCAGGGTGAGGTCAGCCTGATCCAGAGCTTGGACGACATCGAGGCGGATCCTGGTGGTTGCAATCGCTGGCGGGAGGCGGCATGGAAGCAGATCAATGACGACTGGTCTCGAAGAAGCGGGGTGATGGCCATGGTGTCGAGGCAGGACTGCTGTTGCACGAATAGAGAGAGAGATGAGACTTCGAGAGAGAGAAAAGGAACCAAGGGAAGGAGGAGAAATAAAAGGGGCACGACGGGAGGGCCCCTGGTCGCCGGCGGCTCGAGAAGCTCGAGATCGAGCCTCCTGCTCGGTCTGGAGGTGGGCACTCGGCTGGCAGTGTGCCCGAGCGCGAGGGGAGCAGGGGAGCTGCGGATGCGGCGAGGACTGAACAGGGGAGGCGGCGGAGCTGATTGGTTGGGTGGATCGAGGGAGGCCTCGGGATGGAGGGGATCGAGAGGGGTTGTGGTGATTGGTGGGTTTGGATCCGGAGGGATCCCGAGGTGGGTGGCGGCGGCTCGACGGGACAAGTCCCTAGATTTTAGGGTTTGTCCAAAATAGACTAGGAGTGGACTATATATATGGAAAAGAGAAGAGATTTGATCAACGGATTAAAATCTGATGGCTGAGAAACTATAGGTTAGAAATACCAATTAAGAAAACAGAGATATTTCATAGATGTTTGGGGATGATCCGGACCCAACGGTGACGACTGCCCGGGTCGGGTCCGGGACAGCTTTCGGACGCGCGCGCGAGGAGGTTCGCGGGCTGAAGAGAGAGGTTAGATTGGGCCTGTCGGTTGGTAGTGGACTGTGAAGACGGTCTAGGGAGGAAAGAGACGGAAAGTCTGGCAACAGTTTTTGGAGACCAAAAACGTCCGATGATTTGACCGACTATATTGTCGCTATAGTTATTCGTTGGGGCGTCAAACAGACTCCGAACGCAATGAAACTTGGCAGGCGGCCTACCTACAACAAAACAACACCACATGCCTACTTTCATCCCATTCCGAGAACATTTTCCGGCCACTTATAAAATACTATTTCGGACGTGCTGCGGGCGCGTGCAAGTGTGTTTGGGCTCAGAACGGACAACGGAAAGAATAGGGGGACCCGGATGGATGCAAGTTTTGAAAACATGATGATGCAATGCACATGATGACATGGCAAGATGCAACACGCAAGCAAATGACATGGCAACGATGGCGAATAACCGGAAGACACCTGGCGCGTCGGTCTCGGGGCGTCACAAGATATAAATGAAGTGCAATGAGCATTCTATAAATCAACCAAAGACTATCTCATACCAGCATGCTGCATAAAAGAAAAGTGAAAACTAAATGCAAAAGACGCTCCAAGATTTGCACATATCGCATGAACGAAACAAATCCGAACACATACCGATACTTGTTGAAGAAAGATGGGATGCCTTCCGGGGCATCCTATCCTCAAGCTTAGATGCTTGAGTCTCCTGGAATATTTACTTGTTCGGGAACGTAGCAATAATTTAAAATTTTCCTACGTGTCACCAAGATCAATCTAGGAGATACTAGCAACGAGAGAGAGGGAGTGCATCTTCATACCCTTGAAGATCGCTAAGCGGAAGCGTTGCAAGAGCGCTGTTGGTGGAGTCGTACACGCAGCGATTCAGATCGCGGTCGATTCTGATCTAAGCGCCGAAAAACGGCGCCTCTGCATTCAACACACGTACAACCCGGTGACGTCTCCCGCGCCTTGATCCAGCAAGGAGAGAGGGAGAGGTTGGGGAAGACTCCGTCCAGTAGCAGCACGACGGCGTGGTGGTGGTGGAGGAGCGCGGTACTCCTGCAGGGCTTCGCCAAACACTATGGGAGACGAGGAGGGAGAGAGGTAGGGCTGCGCCTTGGGAGAGAGAGACTCGTGTGTTATGCAGCCCCAAAACCTCCACTATATATAGGGGCAAGGGCAAGGGGAGGCGCCCTAGGGTTTCCCCTAGGGGGGCGGCGGCCAGGGCAGATGGGATCTCCCCCTTGGGTGACTTGGCCCCCAAGCCAGGAGGTGGGAACCCTAGATGGGGCGCCCCAAACCCCCTGGTCACGTGGGAATAGGTGAGGGGGGCGCACAACCCCTTTGTGGGCTGGTTTTCCCCCTTCCCTTGGCCCATGAAGCCCCCAACACTTGCCGGGGCTCCCGAAATACCTTTCGGTCATGCTGGTCATCACCCGGTACCTCCGGAACACTTCCGGACTCCAAAACCCTTCGTCCAATATATCAATCTTCTCCTCCGGATCATTCCGGAATTCCTCGTGATGTCCGGGATCTCATCCGGGACTCCGAACAACATTCGGTAACCGCGTACATACCTTCCCTATAACCCTAGCGTCATCGAACCTTAAGTGTGTAGACCCTACGGGCTCGGGAATCATGCAGACATGACCGAGACATCTCTCTGGTCAATAACCAATAGCGGGATCTGGATACCCATGTTGGCTCCCACATGTTCACGATGATCTCATCGGATGAACCACGATGTCAAGGATTCAATCAATCCCGTATACAATTCCCTTTGTCTACTGGTATGATACTTGCCCGAGATTCGATCGTCGGTATCCCGATACCTTATTCAATCTCGTTACCGGCAAGTCTCTTTACTCGTTTCGTAACACATCATCCCGTGATCAACTACTTGGTCACATTGTGCACATTATGATGATGTCCTATCGAGTGGGCCCAGAGATACCTCTCTGTTACACGGAGTGACAAATCCCAGTCTCGATTCGTGCCAACCTAACAGACACTTTCAGAGATACCCATAGTGCATCTTTATAGCCACCCAGTTACGTTGTGACGTTTGGTACACCCAAAGCATTCCTACGGTATCCGGGAGTTGCACAATCTCATGGTCTAAGGAAATGATACTTGACATTAGAAAAGCTTTAGCAGACGAACTATACGATCTTGTGCTAGGCTTAGGATTGGGTCTTGTCCATCACATCATTCTCCTAATGATGCGATCCCGTTATCAACGACATCCAATGTCCATGTTCAGGAAACCATGACCATCTATTGATCAACGATCTAGTCAACTAGAGGCTTACTAGGGACATGTTGTGGTCTATGTATTCACACATGTATTACGGTTTCCGGTTAATACAATTATAGCATGAACAATAGACAATTATCATGAACAAGGAAATACAATAATAACCATTTTATTATTGCCTCTATGTCATATATCCAACATTACTTGGGGTGCCTTGGGCATCCCCAAGATTGAGCTCTTGCCTCTCCTCCTTCTCCTCACATCGAGACCTCCTCGATCTTCGAACACTTCATCCACACAAAACTCAACAGAAAACTCGGTAAGATCCGTTAGTATAATAAAGCAAATCACTACTCTAATACTGTTGAAAACCAATTCATATTTTGTTTTTGCACTGTAGCTACTGTAATATAACTTTTCCATGGCTTATTCCACTGATAGAAATTGATAGTTTCATCAAAACAAGCAAACTATGCACCAAAAACAGAATCTGTCTTAAACAGGACAGTCTGTAGTAATATGAACATTCACCATACTTTTGTTACTACAAAAATTCTGAACAAATTAGAAAAAATAAAAAATGTGTATAGAAAGACAGTGCAAAAAGTTTCAGAACCGTTTGACGTTCCAGTAAAAAATGTAAAATCGCACACTACAGCCAAAGTTTTTGTCCTGCACCGCACAAACCAACAAGCAATGTAAACATCCTAAAGGCAAATCTTGGCACATTATTTTTATAATAAAAAGGAATTGTACAAGGGGATAATTATTTTTTTTGAAAAGTTTCTGTAATCAAGGGTCACAAAGTTTCCATGGGCATGAACAAAGTTCAAGGCTAGCTCCCATTTTAACAATGCTTGTCTTTCTCACTTTCGCTTTTCTTTTTGAAAAGTTTTGGGTTCCCCTCTTTATTTTTTTGTTTTTAAACTTTATAAAAGGATTCAACATAAATAAATGACTCTCTAAAACTTCCGGGTTGTCTCCCCGGCAGCGCTTTCTTTAAAGCCATTAAGCTAGGCATATAGTGCTCAAGTAATGGATCCACCCGGATCCCAAGGTATATCAAAGCCAATTTTAAGTTACAATGATTTGTGATTTAGTAGTGAGCACAAAGTAACATATATCTTGCAACAACGAAGTCTAACTCTCTTCCTATTCATAGGCATGTCATAAAAGAACAATTCATGCACCCAAAGTAAAGGCCAATACATAGTATAAATAGTTTCTTGCAATTTTTTCGTGTTGGAAACATAAAGAGGTGGAGATGTAATTCCTCTCTCATAATAATTGCAAGTAGGAGCAGCAAGAACATGCATATTATATCTATCAAAATCATCATGTGTAGTAGTAAAACGCAACCCACCAATATAATCCTTAACAAGAGCAAACTTCTCCAATATAGTATAGTCGGGAGAATTCAAAAAGAGAATAGGACTATCATGCGTGGGTGCAATAGCAACAATTTCATGTTTAACATAAGGAACTATAGCAAGTTCATATCCATAAGCATAATTCATATTGGCATCTTGTCCACAAGCATAGCAAGCATCATCAAAAAGGGATATTTCAAGAGAATCAACGGGATCATAACAGTCATCATAGCAATCATCCTTCGGTAAGCACGAAGGAAAATTAAACAATGTATGGGATAAAGAGTTACTCTCATTAGAAGGTGGGAACGGGTGATCAATCCGCTCTTCCTCCTTTTGTTCTTCGCTCTCCTCCTCATCTTTTTCATCCAATGAGCTCACAGTTTCATAAATTTCTTCTTCCATAGACTCCTGCAAAATATTAGTCTCATCTTGGACAGCGGAGACTCTCTCAATAAAATCATCAATATTGGAATTGAATTCATAATTCTCATAGCAATATTTAAGGATAGCTAAATTTTCAGGTCTATAAACTGAATCATCAAAATTTTCACACTCTTTAAACAAAGATTCAATTTCATAAGCACCCATAAAAGCAACAAATTCTTCTATTCGTTCCACATCACAGTAATCATATATACCTCTAGCATAAGAAGTAAAGGTTTCATTATCATTAAATTTGCATGAAAAGGGAAGGTGTGGAGCCTTCATCCTAGAGCAACAAGCATAATCATATCTCAAGCATAGTTCCCGAGCATACCAACGCAACATATGAATTTGATCCCATAATAGTTTCCCTTTTTAAGTCAAGCGATAATCCCTAAAGTATTCACGTTGATCCAACGTGTCTCCCATTACATAATTGAATGGGGTTTTCTCAGGATTATCAAAGTAGTACATAATATTTTTCACATAACCAACATTGAGGGTTTTAGGAGGTTCCCCATCTCCATGAGTAGCAGGTACACCTAATGTTTTTGGTATTTCGTGTTCCATATCCATAACTAAAGATAGAGAACAACTTAGAACAGCAAATAAAAATTACTTAGTGATAAAGCAAACAAGCACACACGAGAATATTCACCCCACGCTATAACTCCCCGACAACGGCGCCAGAAAAAGGTCTTGATAACTCACAAGTATAGGAGATCAATTGTAGTCTCTTTCGATAAGTAAGAGTGTCGAACCCAACGAGGAGCTAAACGTAGAACATATATTCCCTCAAGTTCTATCGACCACCGATACAAATCTACGCACGCTTAACATTTGCTTTACCTAGAACAAGTATGAAACTAGAAGTACTTTGTAGGTGTTTGCGGATAGGTTTGCAAGATAGTAAAGAGCACATAAATAAAAGCTAGGGGCTGTTTTAGGTAAAGAAGCAACAAAGTTAGTATAGAGAGTGTGGAAAAGTGGTGGTAGGAGTTGCGAAATTGTCCCTAAGCAATTGACTATGTTACTAGACCGATAGCAAGTTTTATGTGGGAGAGGCCACTGCTAGCATGTCATCCCTGACTTGGAATTCTATGCACTTATGATTGGAACTATTAGCAAGTGATAACCCACAAGTATAGGGGATCGCAACAATTTTCGAGGGTAGAGTATTCAACCCAAATTTATTGATTAGACACAAGGGGAGCCAAGGAATATTCTCAAGTATTAGCAGCTGAGTTGTCAATTCAACCACACATGGAAACTTAATATCTGCAGCAAGGTATTTAGTAGCAATGTAATATGATAGTAGTGGTAACGATGGTAAAAGGTAACGGTAGCAAAAGTAATGTTTTTGGGTTTTGTAGTGATGGTAATAGTAGCAACGGAAAAGTAAATACGCGAAGAACAATATATGGAAAAGCTCGTAGGCATTGGATCGGTGATGGAGAATTATGCCAGATGCGATCGATCATGTAACAGTCATAACCTAGGGTGACACAGAACTAGCTCCAGTTCATCAATGTAATGTAGGCATGTATTCCGAATATAGTCATACGTGCTTATGGAAAAGAACTTGCATGCCATCTTTTGTCCTACCCTCCCGTGGCAGCGGGGTCCTATTGGAAACTAAGGGATATTAGGGCCTCCTTTTAATAGAGTACCGGACCAAAGCATTAACACATAGTGAATACATGAACTCCTCAAACTACGGTCATCACCGGTAAGTATCCCGATTATTGTCACTTCGGGGTTAGCGGATCATAACACATAATAGGTGACTATAGACTTGCAAGATAGGATCAAGAACTCTCATATATTGATGAAAACATAATAGGTTCAGATCTTAAATGATGGCACTCGGGCCATAGTGACAAGTATTAAGCATAGCAAAGTCATAGCAATATCAATCTCAGAACATAGTGGATACTAGGGATCAAACTCTAACAAAACTAACTCGATTACATGATAAATCTCATCCAACCCATCACCGTCCAGCAAGCCTACGATGGAATTACTCACGCACGGCGGTGAGCATCATGGAATTGGTGATGGAGGAAGGTTGATGATGACGATGGCGACAGATTCCCCTCTCCGGAGCCCCGAACGGACTCCAGACCACCCCTCCCGAGAGAGATTAGGGCTTGGCGGCGGCTCCGTATCGTAAAATGCGATGAATCCTTCTCTCTAATTTTTTCTCCTCGAACACGAATATATGGAATTGGAGTTGAGGTCGATGGAGCGTCAGGGGGCCCACGAGGCATGGGGCGCGCCCCCACCCTTGTGGTCAGGGTGTGGGCCCCCTGACGTGGATCTTTCTTCCAGTATTTTTATATATTCCAAAAATAATCTCCGTTGATTTTTAGGTCATTCCGAGAACTTTTATTTCTGCACAAAAATAACACCATGGCAATTCTGCTGAAAACAGCGTCAGTCCGGGTCAGTCCCATTCAAATCATGCATGTTAGAGTCCAAAACAAGGGCAAACGTGTTTGGAAAAGTAGATACGTCGGAGACGTATCAGCAAGCATCCACAACTACTAATGTTCATTAAGGTAAAACCTAACCATAGCATTAAGATATATTGGTCTGCTTCAATCCCGTATGCATCAATTTCTATGCTAGGTTGAAGCTTCTTTCACTCTTGCCCTCCAATACATAGTCCTGTCAACATACAACTAACCCTATGGTGTGATCCACACGCGCGCTCATATGATGGGCACCAAAGGACAACAACATAACCACAAGCAAATTAAATCAATCATAGTAATTCACCAATCACCGATAGGACAACGAAAATCTACTCAGACATCATAGGATGGCAACACATCATTGGATAATAATATGAAGCATAAAGCACCATGTTCGAGTAGAGGGTACAGAGGGTTGCGGGAGAGTGGACCACTGTAGATAGAGGGGGAAGGTGATGGAGATGTTGGTGGAGATGGCGGAGGTGTTGGTGAAGATCGCGGTGATGATGACGGCCCCGGCGGTGTTCCGGCGCCACCGGAAGAGAGGGGGAGATGGCCCCCCTTCTTCTTCTTCTTCCTTGACCTTCTACCTAGATGGGAGAAGGGTTTCCCCTCTGGTCCTTGGCCTCCATGGCATGGGAGGGCCGAGAACCCCTCCGAGATTGGATTTGTCTCTCTGTCTCTCTCTGTTTCTGCGCTCTGGGATTCTGCCCTTTCACCATTTCTTATATATCCGGAGATCCGTAACTCCGATTGGATTGAAACCTTCGCCCCGATTTTTCTCCGAAAATTAGCTTTCTTGCGGCCAAAGAAGAGCAGCAACCGCCTTACGGGGGGCCCATGAGGGCCAGGGGCGCGCCTTGGGGGGAAAGCGCGCCCCCTGCCTCGTGGCCCCCTCGAGCACCTTCTCGTGTTGATTCTTCTTCCCATATCTCACAAATATTCCAAAAATATTCTCCGTCCGTTTTTATTCCATTTGGACTTTGTTTGATATGGATTTTCTGCGAAACAAAAAACATGCAACAAACAGGAACTGGCACTGGGCACTGGATCAATATGTTATTCCCAAAAATAGAATAAAAAGTTGCCAAAAGTATATGAAAGTTGTAGAATATTGGCATGGATCAATAAAAAATTATAGATACGACGGAGACGTATCAGTGCTCCACCCATGTCGTTGACTCGTGGACCCCCTGACTTGTTTCCCACGCCAAAAATTCCTATAAATATAGAAACCCCCAGAAATAAACCAAGATCAGGAGTTCCGCCACCGCAAGCCTCTGTAGACACGAAAAACCAATCGGGAGCCCATTCCGGCACCCTGTCGGAGGGGAAATGTTGGGGAACGTTGCAGAAAATAAAAAAATTCTATGGTTTCACCAAGATCTATCTATGAGTTCATCTAGCAACGAGTGATCAGAGTGCATCTACATACCTTTGTAGATCGCGAGCGGAAGCGTTCAAGAGAACGGGGTTGAAGGAGTCGTACTCGTCGTGATCCAAATCACCGGAGATCCTAGCGCCGAACGGACGGCACCTCCGCGTTCAACACACATACGGAGCGGATGACGTCTCCTCCTTCTTGATCCAGCAAGGGGGGAGGAGAGGTTGACGGAGATCCAGCAGCACGACGGCGTGGTGGTGGATGCAGCAGTGATCGCAGCAGGGCTTCGCCGAGCTTCTGCGAGAGGGAGAGGTGTAGCAGGGGAGAGGGAGGTGCCAAGACTTCAGGTGCGGCTGCCCTCCCCCTTTATATAGGCCCCCTAGGGGTGTGCCGGCCCTAGGAGATGGGATCTCCTAGGGGGGGCGGCGGCCAAGGGGGTGGAGTGCCCCCCAAGGCAAGTGGAGGCGCCCCCTCCCCTAGGGTTCCCAACCCTAGGCGCATGGGGGGCCCAAGGGGGGGCGGCGCACCAGCCCACTATGGGCTGGTTCCCCTCCCCACTTCAGCCCATGGGGCCCTCCGGGATGGGTGGCCCCACCCGGTGGACCCCCGGGACCCTTCCGGTGGTCCCGGTACAATACCGGTGACCCCCGAAACTCTCCCGATGGCCGAAACTGCACTTCCTATATATAATTCTTCACCTCCGGACCATTCCGGAACACCTCGTGACATCCGGGATCTCATCTGGGACTCCGAAAAACTTTCGGGTTACTGCATACTCATATCTCTACAACCCTAGCATCACCGAACCTTAAGTGTGTAGACCCTACGGGTTTGGGAGACATGTAGACATGACCGAGACGGCTCTCCGGTCAATAACCAACAGCAGGATCTGGATACCCATGTTGGCTCCCACATGCTCCTCGATGATCTCATCGGATGAACCACGATGTCGAGGATTCAAGCAACCCCGTATACAATTCCCTTTGTCAATCGGTACGTTACTTGCCCGAGATTCGATCGTCGGTATCCCAATACCTCGTTCAATCTCGTTACCGGCAAGTCACTTTACTCATACCGTAATGCATGATCCCGTGACCAGACACTTGGTCACTTTGAGCTCATTATGATGATGCATTACCGAGTGGGCCCAGAGATACCTCTCCGTCATACGGAGTGACAAATCCCAGTCTTGATCCATGTCAACCCAACAGACACTTTCGGAGATACCCGTAGTATATCTTTATAGTCACCCAGTTACGTTGTGACGTTTGGTACACCCAAAGCACTCCTACGGTATCCGTGAGTTACACGATCTCATGGTCTAAGGAAAAGATACTTGACATTGGAAAAACTCTAGCAAACGAACTATACGATCTTGTGCTATGTTTAGGATTGGGTCTTGTCCATCACATCATTCTCCTAATGATGTGATCTCGTTATCAATGACATCCAATGTCCATAGTCAGGAAACCATGACTATCTGTTGATCAACGAGCTAGTCAACTAGAGGCTTACTAGGGACATGTTGGTGCCTATGTATTCACACATGTATTACGATTTCCGGATAACACAATTATAGCATGAATAAAAGACAATTATCATGAACAAGGAAATATAATAATAATCCTTTTATTATTGCCTCTAGGGCATATTTCCAACAGTCTCCCACTTGCACTAGAGTCAATAATCTAGTTACATTGTGATGAATCAAACACCCATAGAGTTCTGGTGTTGATCATATTTTTCCCTAGGGAGAGGTTTAGTCAATGGATCTGTGACATTCAGATCCGTATGTACTTTACAAATATCTATGTCTCCATCTTGAACATTTTCACGAATGGAGTTGAAGCGACGCTTGATGTGCCTGGTCTTCTTGTGAAACCTGGGCTCCTTGGCAAGTGCAATAGCTCCAGTGTTGTCACAGAAGAGTTTGATCGGCCCCGACACATTGGGTATGACTCCTAGGTCGGTGATGAACTCCTTCACCCAAATTGCTTCATGCACTGCCTCCGAGGCTGCCATGTACTCCGCTTCACATGTAGATCCCGCCACGACGCTCTGCTTGCAGCTGCACCAGCTTACTGCTCGACCATTCAACATATACACGTATCCGGTTTGTGACTTAGAGTCATCCAGATCTGTGTCGAAGCTAGCGTCGATGTAACCCTTTACGACGAGCTCTTCGTCACCTCCATAAACGAGAAACATGTCCTTAGTCCTTTTTAGGTACTTTAGGATATTCTTGACCGCTGTCCAGTGTTCCTTGCCGGGATTACTTTGGTACCTTCCTACCAAACTTACGGCAAGGTTTACATCAGGTCTGGTACACAGCATGGCATACATAATAGACCCTATGGCTGAGGCATAGGGGATGACACTCATCTCTTCTATATCTTCTGCCGTGGTCGGACATTGAGCTGAGCTCAATTTCACACCTTGTAACACAGGCAAGAACCCCTTCTTAGACTGATCCATATTGAACTTCTTCAATATCTTATCAAGGCATGTGCTTTGTGAAAGACCTATGAGGCGTCTTGATCTATCTCTATAGATCTTGATGCCTAATATATAAGCAGCTTCTCCAAGGTCCTTCATTGAAAAACTCTTATTCAAGTAGGCCTTAATGCTGTCCAAAAGTTCTATATCATTTCCCATCAAAAGTATGTCATCTACATATAATATGAGAAATGCTACAGAGCTCCCACTCACTTTCTTGTAAACGCAGGCTTCTCCATAAGTCTGCATAAACCCAAACGCTTTGATCATCTCATCAAAGCGAATGTTCCAACTCCGAGATGCTTGCACTAGCCCATAAATGGATCGCTGGAGCTTGCATACCTTATTAGCATTCTTAGGGTCGAAAAAACCTTCCGGCTGCATCATATACAGTTCTTCCTTAAGATAACCGTTAAGGAATGCCGTTTTGACGTCCATTTGCCATATCTCATAATCATAGTATGCGGCAATTGCTAACATGATTCGGACGGACTTCAGCTTTGCTACGGGAGAGAAAGTCTCATCATAGTCAACCCCTTGAACTTTTCGATAACCCTTAGCGACAAGCCTAGCTTTATAGATGGTCACATTACCATCCGCGTCTGTCTTCTTCTTAAAGATCCATTTATTTTCTATGGCTCGCCGATCATCAGGCAAGTCAGTCAAAGTCCATACTTCGTTTTCATACATGGATCCTATCTCGGATTTCATGGCTTCCAGCCATTTGTCGGAATCCGGGCCCGCCATTGCTTCTTCATAGTTCGAAGGTTCACCGTTGTCTAACAACATGATCTCCAAGAAAGGGTTGCCGTACCACTCTGGTGTGGAACGTGTCCTTGTGGACCTACGAAGTTCAGTAGCAACTTGATCTGAAGTTTCATGATCATCATCATTAACTTCCTCTCTAGTCGGTGCAGGCACCTCAGGAACATTTTCCTGAGTTGCGCCACTTTCCGGTTCAAGAGGTAATACTTCATCAAGTTCTACTTTCCTCCCACTTACTTCTTTCGAGAGAAACTCTTTCTCTAGAAAGGATCCATTCTTGGCAACAAAGATCTTGCCTTCGGATCTGAGGTAGAAGGTATACCCAATAGTTTCTTTAGGGTATCCTATGAAGACGCATTTTTCCGACTTGGGTTCGAGCTTTTCAGGTTGAAGTTTCTTGAGATAAGCATCACAACCCCATACTTTTAGAAACGACAGCTTAGGTTTCTTACCAAACCATAATTCATACGGTGTCGTCTCAACGGATTTCGACAGAGCCCTATTTAGAGTGAATGCGGCAGTCTCTAAAGCATAGCCCCAAAATGATAGTGGTAAATCGGTAAGAGACATCATAGATCGCACCGTATCTAATAGAGTGCGATTACGACGTTCGGACACACCATTACGCTGAGGTGTTCCAGGCGGCGTGAGTTGTGAAACTATTCCACATTTTCTTAAGTGTGTGCCAAATTCGTGACTCAAGTATTCTCCCCCATGATCTGATCGCAAGAACTTGATTTTCCTGTCACGTTGATTCTCAACCTCACTCTGAAATTCCTTGAACTTTTCAAAGGTCTCAGACTTGTGTTTCATTAAGTAGACATACCCATATCTACTCAAGTCATCAGTGAGGGTGAGAACATAACGATAGCCACCGCGAGCCTCAACACTCATTGGACCGCACACATCAGTATGTATGATTTCCAATAAGTTGGTTGCTCGCTCCATTGTTCCTGAGAACGGAGTCTTGGTCATCTTACCCATGAGGCATGGTTCGCACGTGTCAAATGATTCGTAATCAAGAGACTCTAAAAGTCCATCTGCATGGAGCTTCTTTATGCGTTTGACACCTATGTGACCAAGGCGGCAGTGCCACAAGTATGTGGGACTATCATTATCAACCTTACATCTTTTGGTATTCACACTATGAATATGTGTAGCATTAAGCTCGAGATTCATTAAGAATAAACCATTCACCATCGGAGCATGACCATAAAACATATCTCTCATATTAATAGAACAACCATTATTCTCGGATTTAAATGAGTAGCCATCTCGAATTAAACGAGATCCTGATACAATGTTCATGCTCAAAGCTGGCACTAAATAACAATTATTGAGGTTTAAAACTAATCCCGTAGGTAAATGTAGAGGTAGCGTGCCGACGGCGATCACATCGACCTTGGAACCATTCCCGACGCGCATCGTCACCTCGTCCTCCGCCGGTTTCCGCTTATTCTGCAGCTCCTGCTTTGAGTTACAAATATGAGCAACCGCACCGGTATCAAATACCCAGGAGCTAGTACAAGTACTGGTAAGGTACACATCAATTACATGTATATCACATATACCTTTCGTGTTGCCGGCCTTCTTGTCCGCTAAGTATTTGGGGCAGTTCCGCTTCCAGTGACCACTTCCCTTGCAATAAAAGCACTCAGTCTCGGGCTTGGGTCCATTCTTTGGCTTCTTCCCGGCAGCTTGCTTACCGGGCGCGGCAACTCCCTTGCCGTCCTTCTTAAAGTTCTTTTTACCCTTGCCTTTCTTGAACTTAGTGGTTTTATTCATCATCAACACTTGATGTTCCTTTTTGACTTCTACCTCTGCTGATTTCAGCATTGAATATACCTCAGGAATGGTCTTTTCCATCCCCTGCATATTGAAGTTCATCACAAAGCTCTTGTAGCTCGGTGGAAGCGACTGAAGGATTCTGTCAATGACCGCGTCATCCGGGAGATTAACTCCCAGCTGAGTCAAGCGGTTATGTAACCCAGACATAGTGAGTATGTGCTCACTGACATGACTATTTTCCTCCATCTTACAGCTGAAGAACTTGTCGGAGACTTCATATCTCTCGACCCGGGCATGAGCTTGAAAAACCATTTTCAGCTCTTCGAACATCTCATATGCTCCGTGTCTACGCTTTTGGAGCCCCGGTTCTAAGCTGTAAAGCATGCCGCACTGAACGAGGGAGTAATCATCAGCACGTGTCTGCCAAGTGTTCATAACGTCTTGGTTCTATGGGACGGGTGCGTCACCTAGCGGTGCTTCTAGGACATAATCTTTCTTGGCAGTTATGAGGATGATCCTTAGGTTCCGGACCTAGTCCGTATAGTTGCTGCCATCATCTTTCAGCTTGGTTTTCTCTAGGAACGCGTTGAAGTTGAGGACAACGTGGGCCATTTGATCTACAAGACATATTGTAAAGATTTTAGACTAAGTTCATGATAATTAAGTTCATCTAATCAAATTATTCAATGAACTCCCACTCAGATTAGACATCCCTCTAGTCATCTAAGTGAAACATGATCCGACTCGACTAAGCCGTGTCCGATCATCACGTGAGACGGACTAGTCATCATCGGTGAACATCTCCATGTTGATCGTATCTTTCATACGACTCATGTTCGACCTTTCGGTCTCTTGTGTTCCGAGGCCATGTCTGTACATGCTAGGCTCGTCAAGTTATCCTAAGTGTTTGCATGTGTAAATCTGTCTTACACCCGTTGTATGTGAACGTTGGAATCTATCACACCCGATCATCACGTGGTGCTTCGAAACAACGAACTGTCGCAACGGCGCACAGTTAGGGGGAACACTTTCTTGAAATTATTATGAGGGATCATCTTATTTACTACCGTCGTTCTAAGTAAACAAGATGCAAAAACATGATAAACATCACATGCAATCAAATAATAGTGACATGATATGGCCAGTATCATATAGCTCCTTTGATCTCCATCTTGGGGCTCCATGATCATCTTGTCACCGGCATGACACCATGATCTCCATCATCGTGTCTCCATGAAGTTGCTCGCCAACTATTACTTCTACTACTATGGCTAACACGTTTAGCAAAAAAGTAAAGTAATTTACATGGCGTTTCTCAATGACACGCAGGTCATACAAAAAATAAAGACAACTCCTATGGCTCCTGCCGGTTGTCATACTCATCGACATGCAAGTCGTGATTCCTATTACAAGAACATGATCTCATACATCACATATATATCATTCATCATTCATCACAACTTTGGCCATATCATGTCACAAAACACTTGCTGCAAAAACAAGTTAGACGTCCTCTAATTGTTGTTGCAAGTTTTACGTGGCTGCAATAGGGTTCTAGCAAGAACATTTTCTTACCTACGTAAAAGCCACAACGTGATTTGTCAACTTCTATTTACCCTTCATAAGGACCGTTTTTGTCGAATCCGCTCCAACTAAAGTGGGAGAGACAGACACCCGCTAGCCACCTTATGCAACTAGTGCATGTCAGTCGGTGGAACCTGTCTCACGTAAGCGTACGTGTAAGGTCGGTCCGGGCCGATTCATCCCACAATACCACTGAAGCAAAATAAGACTAGTAGCGGCAAGAAAGTTGACAACATCTACGCCCACAACAAATTGAGTTCTACTCGTGCAAAGAGAACTACGCATAGACCTAGCTCATGATGCCACTGTTGGGGAACGTTGCAGAAAATAAAAAATTTCTACGGTTTCACCAAGATCTATCTATGAGTTCATCTAGCAACGAGTGATCGGAGTGCATCTACATACCTTTGTAGATCGCGAGCGGAAGCGTTCGGGGTTGAGGGAGTCGTACTCGTCGTGATCCAAATCACCGGAGATCCTAGCGCCGAACGGACGGCACCTCCGCGTTCAACACACGTACGGAGCGGATGACGTCTCCTCCTTCTTGATCCAGCAAGGGGGGAGGAGAGGTTGACGGAGATCCAGCAGCACGACGGCGTGGTGGTGGATGCAGCAGTGATCGCAGCAGGGCTTCGCCGAGCTTCTGCGAGAGGGAGAGGTGTAGCAGGGGAGAGGGAGGCGCCAAGACTTCAGGTGTGGCTGCCCTCCCTCCCCCCTTTATATAGGCCCCCTAGGGGTGCACCGGCCCTAGGAGATGGGATCTCCTAGGGGGGGCGGCGGCCAAGGGGGTGGAGTGCCCCCCAAGGCAAGTGGAGGCGCCCCCTCCCCTAGGGTTCCCAACCCTAGGCGCATGGGGGGCCCGGGGGGGGGGGCGCACCAGCCCACTATGGGCTGGTTCCCCTCCCCACTTCAGCCCATGGGGCCCTCCGGGATGGGTGGCCCCACCCGGTGGACCCTCGGGACCCTTCCGGTGGTCCCGGTACAATACTGGTGACCGCCGAAACTCTCTCGATGGCCGAAACTGCACTTCCTATATATAATTCTTCACCTCCGGACCATTCCGGAACTCCTCGTGACGTCCGGGATCTCATCCGGGACTCCGAATAACTTTCGGGTTACTGCATACTCATATCTCTACAACCCTAGCGTCACCGAACCTTAAGTGTGTAGACCCTACGGGTTTGGGAGACATGTAGACATGACCGAGACGGCTCTCCGGTCAATAACCAACAGTGGGATCTGGATACCCATGTTGGCTCCCACATGCTCCTCGATGATCGCATCGGATGAACCACGATGTCGAGGATTCAAGCAACCCCGTATACAATTCCCTTTGTCAATCGGTACGTTACTTGCCCGAGATTCGATCGTCGGTATCCCAATACCTCGTTCAATCTCGTTACCGGAAAGTCACTTTACTCGTACCGTAATGCATGATCCCGTGACCAGACACTTGGTCACTTTGAGCTCATTATGATGATGCATTACCGAGTGGGCCCAGAGATACCTCTCCGTCATACGGAGTGACAAATCCCAGTCTTGATCCATGTCAACCAAACAGACACTTTCGGAGATACCCGTAGTATACCTTTATAGTCACCTAGTTACGTTGTGATGTTTGGTACACCCAAAGCACTCCTACGGTATCCGGGAGTTATATGATCTCATGGTCTAAGGAAAAGATACTTGACATTGGAAAAACTCTAGCAAACGAACTATACGACCTTGTGCTATGTTTAGGATTGGGTCTTGTCCATCACATCATTCTCCTAATGATGTGATCTCGTTATCAATGACATCCAATGTCCATAGTCAGGAAACCATGACTATCTGTTGATCAACGAGCTAGTCAACTAGAGGCTTACTAGGGACATGTTGGTGCCTATGTATTCACACATGTATTACGATTTCCGGATAACACAATTATAGCATGAATAAAAGACAATTATCATGAACAAGGAAATATAATAATAACCCTTTTATTATTGCCTTTAGGGCATATTTCCAACAGGAAAACCTTCACCGGATGCCATCTTCACCATCCCGGCAATCTCCATGACGAGAAGGGAGTAGTTCACCCTCGGGGCTGAGGGTATGTACCAGTAGCTATGTGGTTGATCTCTCTCTCTCTCTCTCTCTCTCTCTCTCGTGTTCTTGATTAGGCACGACCTTGATGTACCGTGAGCTTTGCTACTATAGTTGAATCATATGGTGTTTCTCCTCCTCTATCTTCTTGTGATGAATTGAGTTTTACCTTTGAGTTATCAATATTATCGGATTGGATACTATTAAGGATTTTAGAACACTTGATTTATGTCTTGCGTGGGATACCCGTGGTGACTATGGGGTATTCTATTGATTCACTTGATGTATGTTTTGGCACTCAACTCGCGGATTCCCGAGGTGACATTGGGGTAATCTATGCATAGGGGTTGATGCACCTTTTCGTCATTGTTTCACCGGTAGGGATCTTGGGGCACTCTTTGAGGTTCTTTATGTTGGATTGAATATTATGAAGCTAAAGTTGTTTGATGCATATCGTATAATTGACCCATGGATACTCGTGGTGACATTGGAGTATCTAGGTGACATTAGGGTTGATTGATGTGTGTCATATGGTGTTATTTTACTATGAACTCTAGGGCTGTTTGTGACACTTATAGGAATAGCTCAATGGATTGATCGGAAAGAATAAATTTGAGGTGGTTTCGTACCCTACAAGCAATTTCATCTTATGTTCTCCGCGATAGGAACTTTGGAGTCATTTTTATCGCACGTTGAGGGATTGCCATATGATCTAATTATGTTATCATTTTTGAGAGAACTTGCACTAGTGAAAGTATGAACCCTAGGCCTTGTTTCTAAGCATTGCAATACCGTTTTCGCTCACTTTTGTTACTAGTTACCTTGCTGTTTATATATTTTCAGATTACAAAAACCTATATCTACCATCCATATTGCACTTGTATCACCATTTCTTCGCCGAACTAGTGCACCTATACAATTTACCATTGTATTGGGTGTGTTCGGGACACAAGAGACTCTTTGTTATTTGGTTGCAGGGTTGTTTGAGAGAGACCATCTTCATCCTACACCTCCCACAGATTGATAAACCTTAGGTCATCCACTTGATGGAAATTTGCTACTGTCCTACAAAACTCTGCACTTGGAGGCCCAACACGAGTCTACAAGAAGAAGGTTGCGTAGTAGACATCAAGGGTCCGCATGCTTAATGTTCGATGGCGATTTAGTATTATATGAGTTATGTGATTTGATGACTGAATGTTGTTCCTAGTCCCGGATGAGATCACGAACATAATGAGGAGTCTCGAAATGGTCGAGAGGTAAAGATAGATACTCCCTCCATTTTTGTATACAAGACCACAAACCCATAATACAGGTACCAAGGCAAATGTTAATGTCTTCTAAGTCAATGTTGCAAGCCAGCTTATCTCCTTGTTTGCCGTGTAAATTAATGTGTTTTCTTCTCTTTCATGCATATCAAGCCAATGCTCCCACTCCCGCATGCATGCAAGAGATAATTAATGTCCTTCTTTTCTAGTACTACGAGGCAAACACCTTAATATTTGCATCGATTAGTGTTAGTGGCCCTGTATATCTGCAAATTATAATTTTGATAGTGGTCTTGTATATAAAAATGGAGGGAGTATATAGGATTATAGTATTCGGACACCGGAAGTGTTCCGGATAGTATCTGGTATTTATTAGAGTACC